>NC_135720.1:93283248-93583248 GCF_964656455.1 Halichoerus grypus | reverse complement strand
GGAGGGAAGGAAGGAGGAAAGGGGAAAAAGAATGAAAGATCAGAAACATGGTTCATGTTTTCACTTGATATGAATGAGTTTTAACCTATCATTGTCATGTAAAACGTGTCATTTTAGAAAAGTAAATGGTTTCCAATGAGCCTCACTTTCCAATAATAATAGAATGCCCTGACCACTGCACAGAAGTACCCAGCAACAAGCACAAGCCCAGAGGACACTCAGCGAGAGCCCGACATTAAGTAGTAAAACTAAGCTTCATCCGCATCATTTCTCTAAAACAATTTCACAAACTTGACACAACAGATAACCTCAAAATGTCTTTCTGATGAAAGAAAACAATCCAACATATCCCATCTCATAGCGCACTCTGCTTTCATTCACAGCTTATTGCTAGATGACCCACTTACTGCTAAGTGAATGGCAACTGCCTCACCGTGTTGGTCAGCTGAGGCTGTAAATGTGAAAGTCCTTTGAGCAAAGTCAATGCCACCAGACAACTGGGCGACAGGAACACCCTATTTTTACAGATGTTGTCATGGTTCTGGCATGCACTGATAACACGAGAACAGCCAACTTGCAAAGTTGAGTCGGATACTCCCTAAAAGATTCACTTTATTTCTTTAAAGAATGCTTGGATTTCATTCTTCTATACAACGCAAATAATGCAACTTTTTTTTTTATATTTTAAAATAGTTATAATTTGCTGAAAAGATTAAAAAGTTTAATCAAAGTTACTACTTAAATAATTTCTGTATAACACCGGAAAAGGTGACATCTCTGAAGGTAAGAGAACTAAGATGTTTCGCTTACAGAAAGCTATAAATATGCTTAAGGATTAAGCAATCAGGGGAACCCAAACTGAAAATATGCAAAGCCATTTGAGGACCCCCTCATTTTACCGGTGAGCAAGCTGAGGCTATAAGAAGTGAAGTGAATTGTCCAGGGTCTCACAGACTTAGGTCTCCTAAATTCCAGTCCAGAATCTGCAAGAAGTTTCTCCTTCACATTTAGAAAAGAAATCTATCCTTACAACTCACACTCATTTTCCCTCCGGGTCAGTAGCCACAGGGGGTGCTCCCTTTCCATGCGCCATCTGCTGGGGAAATGGCTGTACACACACGGGTCATGAGAGGGACCCCCTACCTTTGCCTTAACCCCTGAAGTCAAGCCCTTTTCACTGGAGCTTCTCCGTCTCCATATTGGCCAAGCAGCTGATACGTAGAACTCTACACATTTTCAGAGGAAGATACACCCCTGGATCTCACACATGAACTGAAGGTCAGGGTTCACGGAAATATTCCTCACTAAACTAAACACAACACCTCAACTGACGGCCTTCCCTCACAGAACAACCGATTTGCCTCCAGCATTATGTTCTCTTCTTCTGTCATACCAGAGCTACTATCAACAGTCTCTAAAATGTTCTAAGATGTAAGTAACCAATACAAGCTCCAAGAATTGGTTATTCCTAGGGTTATTTCTGGTCTAAAAGGTAGACAGAATTTTAAGCTAATTATGGAGTTAGAGGAATATACTGTCTGACAAACAGGTATTCAGGAAATATTTGCTGAAGATAGAGTGAGAGGATGAGTGGAGTTGGGGAGACAGAAGGTGGCAGCGTATTCCGCTTAGGGCAGAATGCTTTATGTCCAAAGGAAAAAAAGAAATGCCATGTTATAACTTTTGAAACAACATATAGCTCTTCTAGTCAGCAGATGGTTACAAAGTATTTCCTCTTTTCCACAGAAGCAGAAGACAGTAGTAAGATAGAAAAAGTATCAAGTACTTCCAGTCTAATAAATCCTTTTCATATATATTATCTCATTTAATGCTCAAAACACACCACCCTGTTTCACAGATGTGGAAAATAAGACCTGGGTTAAATTTCAGCCTTCTGACACAAGATCTCATAAATTCTCTTCCCTCTGCTACATCAAATGTGTACTGACTCCCTACAACATTCCAGAAAGAGCTTTACCTATCAGTGAACCATCTCATTTTATAGAAGCAGAAACTGATCTTTTAGAAGATTTATTTCTTTATTTTAAGGAGGGGGGCAAAAGGAGAGAGAGAATCTCAAGCAGACTCCCAGCTGAGTGTGGAGCCCAACTCGGGGCTCAATCTCACGACCCTGAGATCATCACCTGAGCTGAAACCAAGAGTTGGATACTTAACTGATTGAGCCACCCAGGCACTCTGAAGCAAAAACTGATTTAAGGGACACACAGTAAATACAGAAATGATACCTAGTCAAACATTCTTCCTTGCAGAACACAAAATAACTATTGGTTCAGAGAGGCTTGGACACAAGAGTAGTATCAAAGGAAATTCAATTCTTTCATATATTTTTGTTAAATACAAAAAAAAATAGAGTTTATACTCTATTTGAGAGAGTTCAGGTATGAATAAGAATGAAAGCTGCAGGCTGGAAAAGATGGATCTCAAAATTCTTCTACCTCTGGAGTCTCTTAACATAATTTTTGCACAAGAAAAAGTGTAACATTGGGAGAAAGACTGGCACAGAGCTGTGGAAGGTGGTGACCTGTGTTCAATTCCTGACCACACCACATACTAGCCCTGTGGCCTTTCTGGGCCTCAGTTTCCTCTCATGTAAAGTACCTCCTCACAGAGATGTTGAGAGACTACAATGACACATGCACGTGGTTCAGAATAGCACCTGTCCTAGAGTGAACCATGGTGAGGACTATCGCTTAAACTCTTTTATTCACACTACTTGACACTACAGTCAGGCAAAAGCAAATCCCATATTGAGTTTGTCAACACAGGCAAAGATTTCCAAGCCAAGACGTTTGCTTCCAAAGACAACCTCTTCAAAGATGTTTTAACTATTTTGGCAGAAACAAATGTAATCAACACATTTTTAGTGAGTGCTTCCAAGTTTCAAAAATGTGTGAAAATGCTCCGCAAAATATTTTTAACAGCAAAGATGGCATAAATATTTTGAAAATTCGATCTGGCTAAAACTGCCTCCTAAAAGGAAGAGTTAATTAGAGGATAAAAGCAAAAAGTTGATAAAGTTCAAGTGCTAAGGCTCTAAATTAATAGGTACCTTTAGCAAATGTTCATTTCTTATTCAAATATGGGGGGAATATAACTATTTTTCTTGTACAGCCATGGTTTTAAACTTTTTCATGTCCTTCATTTAACTGAAAAGATCAAGGCATTGATAGAGACCCAAATTCTATGCAACTATTTTATAACTAAACTTTCACAGACTGGTTATGAAATCCAAAAAACAACTAGCAATGTTGTTTAATTTAATGTTGTATTAATTTAAAAAAATAATAAGTGTATTTTCATTTAAAAAGATGAAATGGTTCGGAAAGGAATGAGTTATTCAACTGTAAACCAAATGAACTTTGTTTTCAAAATCTGTAAACCAAACCTATCATATAAAAGGAAAAACATGCAGGTCTTATCCTAGTGCTTGAATTCTTTTTTTTTTTTTTAAGATTTTATTTATTTATTTTGAGAGAGAGAGCACAAGCAGAGGGGAAGGGCAAAGGGAGAGGGAGAAGCAGACCACCCCCCCCAGCAGGGAGCCCAGCGTGGGACTCGAACCCAGGGCCCTGGGATCATGACCGGAGCCGAAGGCAGATGCTTAACCAACTGAGTCACCCAGGCACCCTATCCTAGTATTTGAATCCTAAGTAAGAGTTCTGTAATCTAAGATTCATAAAAGACTTGGCTTAAAGAAAAGAATATCAAATAATTATATTTCAGTGAGTTTGAATATTAATGTATTCTTCTAATATTTTGAGATGGTTCTCAATTTTTTAAAGTCTTTATAAAAGTCAATTAAAAAAATTAAACTCTTGGGGCACCTGGGTGGCTCAGTCATTAAGCATCTGCCTTCAGCTCAGGTCATGATCTCAGGATCCTGGGATCGAGCCCCATGTCAGGTTCCCTGCTCGGGGAGAGCCTGCTTCTCCCTCTCCCTCTGCCCGCTGCAGCCCCTGCTGTGCTCTCTCTCTCTGTCAAATAAATAAATAAAATCTTTAAAAAAAATGAAATTCTTCATTACGTAGAGATTGATAATATAATTTGCACAATATCCACACTCCTTATTTCTCATCCTTCTCTCCTTGGCTTCTTCCCTTGGTTACTGCACTATACATTGGCAATTCACCAGAGGATTAAAAGGAACATAAGAATACTTCAGTTTTCATTAGTTAATATGGCTACATGGTGAAAGGTGGTGACCTGGGAAGTTAAAGTTATTCATGATTATCATCTCAAAGGTCTAACTTTCAGGTGACTAAGTTTACAGTCATGGTCCCTGTCATTTGTTTTAAACAAACAATGGGACATACTGCACACAGAAAAGATCTGTATTTTATTTCTCTCAGAGTGCCTTGTTTTGGTTCAATATATAACAGGTACATCATAAGTGCTTAATAGAGAAATAAAAGAAGGGAGAGATGGAGGAAGGGGTGAAAACACTAAACAAAATGGGATGCAGTTATATACATGAATTCATAGAAATTTAGAAGTGAAAGGGATGTATATGGGGAAAGGTGGGTAACTTGTAACAGGTAAGAGTCCAGCTTGGTAGATATCTGGGTGAACTCCAAGCTCTTCCACTTACTGGTTCAGTGATTTAAGCAAGTTATTTAACTTTCTTGAGGTTCAGTATCCTCCTCTGTAAAATGGAGCCAAAAATAAAACTCTTTCATAGGCTTGCTCCAAAGATTAAATATCATAATGGTGGAGTGTCTGGCATATAGGACTCAATAAATACCATTATTATTAACAGTAGTATCATGGTCTAGTCCAATATCCTCCTCTGCTAGAAAATGGAGACTTAAAGAAATGGGGGGAAAAAAATAAAAAAGCTAAGTCATACAGCCCTCTGGAGGAAAGCCTGACTAGAACTCAGACCTCCTGCCTTCCGGGCCCATAATCCACACTGCTTATCAGAAAAGCTACCTTGAGAAGAGAACGAGATACAAATGCTAAGATGGGGTGAAAATGGTTCACAAAATTTCGTGTTTTTAAGCAACATGTAAGAGGGTGAATAAAACATAATGCCATGTTCTCTCATGCCCCACCAGAAGATATTCTGATCAAGTTAAATCACGGGTAAGGCGTCTCCAATAAGCATTCCAGATAATTCTACTGCAGAGACTCTGGAGTCACACTTGGAAAAGCACTGCTATAGAAGAAGAGTAACAAGTGCCCTATTCCTAGTCTTGGCGATTAGAATCATCTGTGGAGCTCATCCCTAATCTATTACATTAGAATCACTGGAGTGACATCCAGGCACCTGTAATTTGTAAAAAGCTCCTCGGGTGACGCCTACAGTTAGAGAAACAATGGCCTATAAACAGAGAAAACAACCAGCTTTGCTGAAATCAATGTAACAAGACTAGAAAGAGGTGGGATTTGTGAAACTAGAAAAGTAAGAATGCTTTGTGGGAAAAGCTCAAAGGCAAAGGTTGGAGACTTTGTCACAAGGTACAGGAAGCACGTGAGTCTTAGACAAATAAGAAATCTCTCAAGAAGGTGACTGCAATGAGCTCATTACTCCCTGTCCCCAACCATGGCCTGCCTTTGCCACCTCTGTTTATAACACTCATCCTTCATAGATGAACATCAACTCCTATAAACATCAAGCCCTGCTCTGACCTCACAGCAACATCCTTCAAAACTGACAATCAAAGTAGTTTGCTGAGTAGTTCAACTCGGCTACTGCCATATACTGTGTTGCTTTAAGGACATGACTTAACCTTAGTTCTGACTTCTTCATTCTATTAAAGAAGAACTATTCTGCCTATTCATACAGTTGTTAAGATAAAAGACACAATGTGTCTGAAATCCTTTTTCCAATTCCAAAGCAATACACAAATCTAAGGTACTCCTTTTTTATTTATTTACAACTCCTGACCCTAGTCAAGATTAACCCGATCATGAGATTTCATTCAGTAGGCACTCAAGGAGGTGCTGGCTGAACGACCTCCACAGAGCCCTGCGCCTGCAAGAACACTCTAGGTCAGCACAGGAATTAAAAGAGGAGGTAGGCTGGTCACCTATACTAAAAATGATAAACTTCACAGGACCAGGGAAGTTTAAGTCAGAGGACTGAACTAATTCAAAGGTTAAGAAAAGCTCAGAGAACTGTACACTATTCTACTGGGAGGTTAAACTCAACGTCATCAACCCCAAACCTGCAGATAACTGACCAAGGAAAGAACAGATGTGACAGGGAAGATATGAAAAAGATCTTGAAAGGAGCAAATAAGGAAGGAATGCTGGCTAACCAGTCATTTCTGAGATGTAATGCTAATAAAGGGGCTAAGTGCCCTCATTAGCATTTAATTCTCCAATAAAAAATGCAGAAGCCAATGCAAGATAAAGAGTTGTGTGCATAGTTCTAACCAAAGGTAATTGAGCAAACAGAATCAAACACCTCCAAGGTAACAGGAAGAATGTCCTACGGGGAGTACCCAAGCTGTTGGTTCTGATTCTTTGTAAGCTCCAGAATGAAGAGTCTTTATCTGGACTGCAGGGAAGTAAGACGTCAAACTCCTCAGATAAATAATGACTATCCCATTCAGCTTTTACCCTAGAAGATATGAGGCTTTGTTAAGTACTTCCATAACACAATTATTTAACAAATCTAACTGGCAGGTTTGTGTCTTCTTAGAACACATATATTTTCCACAGAAGTTTCAAAAATCTACACCAATTAGAAGGGTAAAATCCTTGGCATGAGAATAAAACAAAAAAAGGCTTATGTACCACTTAGGAAACAGATTTTAAGAATTCCCATTATTGAAAACATGTAAGGCTTACAAGAAGCCATATTATATACAAAAAAAAACAGCTGGAAAACATGGAGCAAAGCAAGTGGTTTCATTCCTAAACACAGAACAGCTAAGTAGTTTCCTTTTGCACTGACACAGACTCTATGCTTTCTTTTCCAAAATGTAACCACTGAAAAATGTAAATCTAAGGGCTGACATACTATTGGCAAGGCGTAGCGGCATACGTACACGGGAAGAGCTTCCCAGAGCTCCACAGCTAAGGCCCGCGAGGATCATGCACACTGACCCTGATAAAACGTCATTCTGTTGCTCTGCAAATGATCTCCGCTGACCTCACCAAGACTATTTAACATCACATACCCGACTAATGTCCAGGGTTTTTGTTAAAAGACAAAGTGAGAAAGAGCTTAAAGAAAAGACCATCCACTCCCACCTAGTAACAGGTAGAGGCTGTCTAGGTAATGCATATCTCAAGCAAGTAAATAAATACTCACATTTTAAAGACAAGTGAAAACCCCGGAGAAGTAACTTGTCTAAAGCTAAATATCAGTGTTAGGAATAAAGATCTCAACTTCCTGGCAGTCAGTGTCATACTGAAATTCCTAGGACATGCTGCCCAAATGATTTCTGATTTTAGACGGGGGCTGGGGAATAACTCATGTAACAAACAAAAGAGATTTGGGCGATTTCATCTGTGATACACACACCAACACACACACACACACACACACAGAATTAAAAGCAATTACGTGAGTGTTCTTGTGCATGAAAACTGGTAGAGAACTGGCACTGGCTTATCAAACTTATGGATCAGCAAGTCAGTACTGACTGATAATTGTACTGTATTCTCCCAATATCCGTCATGAAACTATTATCTTCTCATGACTGTTTTCTGATGCAATTTTTGCCTACACTGCAGCTAAGTTTCCAAAGGCTCTTCCATTGGAAAAGTCAAGGAACGTGAACTAGAGAACTTCAAAAGATGTGCACTGTCTTAAAGCGATGCTTTTCTAAGTCTTCCAACAAAAACAAAAATGTACGGGGGCTTAAATTTAAATGCAATTAAAGAAATGCAGATATCACAGAAAATAAAAATCATACTAATAAAACCTAAGGTTACAAATAACAAAATGTACCAAGAAATCTCCAACTTTCACATAAACTAATATGAAAACTTTGACAAATTACAGAACCTCAGTCGGATATGAGTACCTGAGTCCTTATTTACACCTTAAACTCAGACTCCACGTTTCACTTACCTCATTTCCATCTGTGTCCTTGGAAACAGAGGACACATTGGTACAGAGGGAATGACATCTCTTTTTTTCAAAGCAAAAATGGTACATGTCAGGAGGGCAAAATCTCTCAGTGTTTTGCTTTCCTTGAACTCTGCTATAATTTTTTGATGGGTCTTCAGAAAACCCACTTTTTTCAAATGATCTCTCTGTACCATAGTGAATGGAACTTAAGCTGGCTGCCTTTCGTAACGTTAAAACATCAGTTTTTCTTTGGAATGTTATTTCTCTCCTGTTGGCATCATCTAAATGTTCCTTCCTCTTTGCACAATATGGAGTGCTGTCCCTTTCTGGAATCCTTTCCTCCAGGTCACTAACTTTTGCTTCTGTGCCCCTGTCATTAGCAGGAGAAGTGTCCCCAGGGTGAGACAGACCGCTCGCAGCACTCGGCACCAGTTTCTGTTTCACACCATCAGCTACAACTTGTGTCTTCTTTTGCGGAATCCCACCTTCCAGTGTGGGGTCTGGGGCAGCAGAGTCCTCCCGTGCCAGTCTCCCGGGTGAAAGAGCTCGCTGTTCTGAGAGCTGAATGCCGCTCTTCTTGCCTTCATTTTGCCTGTTGGGCTCTACTGACTCTGTGTTGCCCACAGTTGTCTTGATGAGCTTTCTCCTGAAATATTTTCTTCCGGGAGAGTATTTTTCAGGGCTCAAAGGAGTTCTGGCAGGATCTAAGTACTGTTTTTCTTTCTCGGCTCTGACACATCCACAGACATTCCCCATTTGATTTGTAGGAAATCACAGTTCCACAGATGCACTCATTTCAAAATCCAGGGCTTCCTTCGATCTTCTGCATTAAGTCTGAAAGTTCCACTCTGACCTCTAATTCCTCAGACTTCGTGACCATCCTCTTCAGCATGAGGCCATTTTGCTTATGAGAAAAGCGCACGCAAGAAATACCATGGCATCTTGCCCAGCTGGGTCCCTGTGTCTCATTAGACACCGTGGCTTATTTCTGGCCACCAATCCTCTTAGACAAACATTACTGCTCACTGTAAAATTATAATGCTGATGAGTTTTCAAGGCAAACCTTTCTCTTTATCGTACGAGAAGACTCTGACCCTCACTTTAACTTTCAGTTTTCTGAAATGCAGTTACACTACCAAAGTGTGCATTAACCTTTGAAACTATTGGTGGTTCAACAAATCTGAGAGCAAACAGAAAGCAAATACCAGTCAGGAGTCATTTAGCAAAATGCCTTTCTAAAGTAGTTTCAGAGAGTCTCTAACGTATAATTTTTTTCTTAAGAAACACCAACTAATTCCGGTACTTGCAAAGAAAAGGGGGCTCAAAAATCTCTGTAAATTATACTAAAACTTTTTCAAAACAGCAACTATTGAAAAACAAAAACAGGATGATTCAACAGCTAAAGGAGAGATAATAAATGCTAAATTCCTAAAATACTCAACAAAAATTGTTTCTAAAATCAATCTCATAGGGGTGCCTGAGTGGCTCAGTCAGGTAAGTGTCTGCCTTTGGCTCAGGTCATGATCTCAGAGTCCTGGGATCGAGTCCCATATCGGGCTCCCTGCTCAGCAGGGAGTCTGCTTCTCCCTCTCCTTCTGCCCCTCCCCTTCCCCTCATGCTCCGTCTCTCTCGCTTTCTCTCTCTCAAATAACTAAAATCTTTAAAAATAATAATAAAATAAAATAAATATCATAAAATAGTTTGTAATATTTTTCATATTATGTAATAGAATTTTTCATATTTCATATTACATTTTCATATGCCATTACATTTTCCAAGCCATTTTCCTTATGTGAGCATTAGGATTTTCACATAAGCAAATTGATCAATTTTATGATTTGAAGCATGAAATGCTTAGCCGCAGTTAAACTTCGTAGGTAACTCTTATAATTGTACCCTAGTTAAATATTATTTAATTTTACTACGACCTTGCTATAAAAAGAATAAGTCAATATGGAGCCTGATTATCCAAGGTGTGCATATTTCTAAAACTGAGTCATAGATACGGTAAAAAGAAAATTAGTATGGCATGACTGCACTTACACGTAAGCAGGTATCATCTGACTAAGTAGAAAAACATGATAATTGCCATTCTCTAGGTAGTCTTTAGACTGATCACAAGATGGAACTCATTATACTTTTCTAAATAAGAATATTCAATTAAACAGTCAAGTTAGCACTGCTGCCGATACTTGTCAATGATAGGCCTGCATGAGGATTAATCACTGAAAGAAAAAATTAAACAATCTCTAATGGCAAAGCTGAATCCTAGAAAACACACTGGCAAAAACAAAGCCTCAGATTTGGGTTTATTTTTAATTTTATTTTCGTGTCTTCATCGGCAATGGAACATTATTCATGAGAATGTAAAAGCATAATGGCTGGTATTTGTACTGGCAAGATAAAGGCTGAACCACTGATGTGCATCCCAACCGCCCTTCTCTCCAGCTCTGCCAAACTCACCAACTATCCATTCCCAGGCCACTGCACACTGCCTCTCCCAGAAATGGCCCACTTTAATCTCCACCTGGTAGTGGAGACCTGGCATTCATCCTGCAAAGTCTATCTCTAGTATCAGTGAAAATGTCTCTAACACCTTCCTGATTCTATCACAACATTCCCTCCTCTCCATCCCTTATTTATACTGCAATTGATTCATCACCAGTAGATTATATTTATGAACATTCTCCCAATAGACACAACAACATACTTCATTATCCTAGCATCTCTGGATCTAGCATATGGTAGCTACTGATAGGGGACTACTGTGTTGATAATGCTTACCTTCAGAAAGCCTGACTGGAAAAGAGATTCAATTTGTGATGCTCATAACAAATATTTTTTAAACAATAAATTGATCTTCTGAAATTACTTCCCTTATTTATGTAAAGTATAGAGACAAAAAAAAAAAAGCCCAGTCACTTTGAGGGAGGATGATTACCACTGCTATAAATAGCCTTCTATTTTGGCATAACCAGTAAAATCATTCTAATCTTAAATTATCATAGTACTAAGAAAAGTTATTTCATTTAAATAAGAAGGAACATTTTTATTTTACCAAAACATTGTTATGTTCCACATTAAACAGATCTGGATCTAAATTCTAAATACTAGTGATAAATTAACAGTCATAATATCTTGTCATCTGGGTCCTAAAATACACTGGATTCCATATTATGCCATAGGATCATTAGGATTATATTAGAAGTACTTTCTGTGGCTGGTCTTCCTTTTTCCTCCAGTGATGAAATGCAAAGAGTTTAATACATAATTCTTTTTGAATGACCTTTTGCTTTAAATTTCTTCAAACTTGGGATCTAATTCCTAACCATTTACTCACATTTTGGTCTGTCATTTCCTGGTCTCTGCTCCCAGTCGCTTGGGAGTTGTTTTTTCCAAGGTCTCCAATGTCCTCCTTCTACGCAAAACTAGTTCTCAGTCTTCATTTTCTGTCTTTAGTGCCATTTCATACTGCTCACCATTCCTTTCTACTTGATATTCTCTTCCCTCTGATTCAGCAACACTACGTTTTCTTGTTGTTCCATCCATCTCTCCAAATGTTCTGTTCTTTTCTGTTTCCCCAGACGGATCTTCTTCCTCCTGCACCCCAAATCATGGGCCTTCCTCAGATGTCTGTCCTTAGCTCTCAGCTCTTCTCCATGCATGCTCTTTTCTTGAATCCTCTGAAGATCCCTTCTCTCTGATGGACCCAGTGACCACTTTTATACTGATAAGTCTAAGTGTATTACCCGTAGCTGACTTCCCAGCTCTGCTCATATATCTCCAAGTGCTCAGCACACAGATGCACAGGACGCCCGGCAGGCCATCAAACCACCCAGATGGTCATTCTTCATTCTTTCTCCCCTGACCATCACCCTGTTTCTCTCAGTCGTCTGCTGGTTTGTTGTTTGTTTTATATCCTAGGCTGAACAGTTCAGAGTCATCTTTAATCCTGCTCCTTCATCCTCTGCCCTGTTGCCAAGTCCATTCCTTTCTTCCTTCAAAATGCCATCCCTTGGATTCAGTTTTTCATCCCCATCTGAGTTCTGGCCTTTGTCACTCCACTCGGAGATTACTACCTCAGCTTCTTAGCTTCTATCTCCCTAACTACAGACCCTGCTCGTTTCAATCTATTTTATGTAAAACTGATAGATTCAGTTTCCTAAAACATTATTTTTCAAGTTCAGATTGGTTAAGGGATGTACCCAATGTCATCAACTGTCATAAGTAAAAGTCAATGGTGCCACTTAAGCTCTGCCTCCTGCCATATCCTGGGTGCTTTCCTCGGCCCCACAGTGCTCAAAGTCCAAACACAGCCTGTCTCACAGCTCTGTTGGTAATGATGGGACCAGCTCCCTGCTCCAATAGGCCTTTAATCTTCCCATGTGGAGTTCCTGCAGTTTCAACCCAGCTCAAAGTTCTGGGACCTGATCCACTGAGGACTGATTAAAGGATCCCTGAAAATGCTGCTGAGGACGTCCATATGAAATCTGCTTTTCAGCCAGTTCTACTTAGTCTTTACCCAATTCTAGAAACAAGGTCTGGCTCCATGCCCAAATCCCTGCCTTGGTTTAGTGCTCAGTCCCCTAGTTCCCCAAGGAAGGGGTGCTCTAGTAATGGGGGCCCTCAGATCTTTAGGGTCCTGCCCCCAGCCCCTGTTACTAGATCTCCCTGATAGCAAAAGCCCAGCTGAGGGAACATTTACCTGTATTAGCTACCCTGTAGTCTGGCTGGTGACACCTCATTGCCGGTGTCCAAACTCCTCCTGCCACAATTTTGATCAGCTGCCTGTTCAGGTCCTGGAAACTACCTAGATTCTAATTCCTACAGCTCTCCATACCTGTCAGATTTATCCTGTTCCCAAATGAGCTCCAGATACACTATTTTCCATCATTCCCTTATAAACCTTAAATCCCAGAAAATTTTTACAAATTAAGAAATAAGTCTTACTCCTCTCATGATTTGGTTTAAAACCTCAGCTCCTTTCTGAAGCTGGCAATCTACCTCTTCCTCCTTCAAGGTCTAACTGAACAGTAGTCAATCAGTATGATTTGTTGCATGCCTACTATGGGTCAGGCTCTGAGTTGCACATAGAACACGGCATAAGCAGGAAAGTGGGTAATAAACTAAAGCACGTTCCAGAGTTAGAATTCACCTTAAATCAAATAAAGATGATTTTTTTCAAAATGCATCATTTTACAAAAAAGTAAAACTCCAAATCAGCCCTCAATGAGCACAGATGGATTAGATAAATCAGAGTAAATTAATCTGCATTTACTCAGGGCACCTGGGTGGCTCAGTCGGTTAAGCCTCAGACTCTTGGTACCTGATCTCCCAGGGGTGGGACCAAGCCCCTCCCAGGCTCCATGCTCAGTATGGAGTCTTCTTCAGATTCATTCACCCTCACCTTCTGCCCCTCCCTGCTCCTGTGCGCGCTCTCTCTCTCAAATAAATAAATTCAATCCTTAAATAAGAAAAAATAAATCTGCATTTACGCTTCTCAAATCTAGTTTGAGAAAGCACAGCTCTACACAAAATACAGCTACTTCTAATTCAGGAGATCCCTTTATGAAAATTATACTGCCACCTAGTGTCTATCAACAGGAAAAAGTAGTTCTCAGCTGAGAAACGAGAATACCAACAAAAACCATTCTAAGTAAGTAATGAATCACAAAATGTTCATGTATCTAAACCAAGGGATACTGTCCAATAAACAAAAGAAATGTGTCTACATTCAGTAAAAAGAAATCTTTGTCTTCCAACACTGAGGCTGAAACCACTTAAAAGCAGGAAATTGAACAAAAATCAAAATGGCTACATTAAGGGAGGCTTGATTTTAAACTAAGTAACCTTTTTATTCTCTTCCACAAACCTTCTGTCCTCCCTTCTTATCCTTTTGTTTCAGGAACCAGGAACCACCTTGAAAACATGATGACGGTGGCTGGCTGCATGTACATAATTCCTGTGGAAACCAGCTAGATTCCTGTACTTCCCTATAAAACCCCGGAGCCCCTTCCTCCAGGCAGGCTTGCAGTTTTGGAGGCCTTAGCCTGCTGCAGCCTCCTTTGCCCAGCAAAGCAATGAAGCTATTGTTCCTCTCTATAACCAAACTCTTGTCTTCGCATTACATATTTCAGCTCCCGAGCACAGGTCGGTTTTCGACAAGATTACAAGCATCATCTTATAAACTCATTGATACCAGGAAACAGGGTACCAGGTTCACAGGCAGCATGTTACTTGAAAGGAAACATTCAAATATATTGTTTAAGAAAAGAAGCCTGATATTTATTTTCTTCCATAGGACATAAATGCATAATTCATTCTTCATATGAACTACTTGAAAATCAGCAATGAGAGGCTAAAAGAAATGACAATTAAGAAAAATTAAGCTTACCTGAAAGTGCAAAATTATTGTCCATATTAATCCCAAAGTCAACTTGGGATTTCCATCTGTTATGTCATCATTTCTAATATTCACTAATTTCACCTGTGTTATATGAAAAAAAGAGATAAAGCTAACTTTTTCAAACCAGCACACAAATTACCTTTACCTACATAAAAACAATTCTAAATTACACAAAGAAAAAATCGAAGTGATCTAAATACCAGTAACCCTCAAAATACTGTTACTCCCTATCTTACTCATTTTAGACTGCAAATTATAGAGTAACCAAAAAGGAAAAAACAAGTGTTACTTTGGCTTTTCTTTTAGAACAAATATTAAAAGTACTCACTTCTCGGGGGGGTGGGAGGGATGGGGTGGCTGGGTGATAGACACTGGGGAGGGTATGTGCTATGGTGAGCGCTGTGAATTGTGTAAGACTGATGAATCACAGACCTGTACCTCTGAAACAAATAATACATTATATGTTAAAAAAAAAAAGAAGAAGATAGTAGGAAGGGAAAAATGAAGGGGAGGAAATCGGAGGGGGAGAGGAACCATGAGAGACTATGGACTCCGAGAAACAAACTGAGGGTTCTAGAGGGGAGGAGGGTGGGGGAATGGGTTAGCCTGATGATGGGTATTAAAGAGGGAACGTACTAAATGGAGCACTGGGTGTCATATGCAAACAATGAACCATGGAACACTACATCAAAAACTAATGATGTAGGGGCGCCTGGGTGGCTCAGTTGGTTGGACGACTGCCTTCGGCTCGGGTCATGATCCTGGAGTCCCAGGATCGAGTCCCGCATCGGGCTCCCTGCTCAGCGGGGAGTCTGCTTCTCCCTCTGACCCTCCCTCCTCTCATGCTCTATCTCATTCTCTCTCTCAAATAAATAAATAAAATCTTTAAAAAAAAAAAAACTAATGATGTAATAATGTATGGTGATTAACATAATAAAATTTTTAAAAAGTACTCACTTCTCAAGAAAAAAATACAACTCGAGAATTCTTAAATACTTGAGATTTTAAAATTAGATATAATTTTTTCACTTGAAAATAAGCTTTATTTTACTCTTACCATTAAGAAACTGTTCTGAACCATAAAATAGTTCTGAACCATAAAAGAGTTTAATAACTTTCTCATACTTCTGTCACAAAGTGGGGAAAAAAATCTAGCAACATTTTTCTATTTACCTACCATAAATTGTTACCAAGATAAATAAATATATGTCACTGGACATTTAGAAGGCTGCTCAAATATAAAAATAATAACAACACTCGGCCTTAAAGCTTATTAACTATCAAATTATGCATTTTTAGGTAACCAAAGGCAGTAATGATACCTATCATTTATATCCTGGATAAAAATAATTAAATATCATGAATTAAATATGATAATAACTAACATCTTACTTCCTGGACAAAACACTGCCAAAAACATTTCAGACAAGGAAACATAATTAACCATCAGTTCTTCTGGAAACTTCCACTAAAATTAAGAATATTAAGGTAAATAAAAATAACATTTAACCTATTTAAGCACTATTTATCAAAGTTTAAAAAATAAAAGCACTTTAATGTTCATAATAAACTAAACAAATGAATAATAAAAAATAGTGTTCACCTCTCCCCATTTCCCTCCCTTCCTTTTTCCCTTACTCCATTAACAAGCAAAATGTTGCCACCTCTGATTTCTCAATGTTTTCAGTAATTTTCCATTCTCCTGATTTTCTTTTTCTCCTTTTTTCTACTAACTGAAACATTACCAGTACTTTGCCTTATATCTCTATAATATCACAATGCCACCAAATCAAGATACCATCCAATATGGTGTTCATTCCTTAACATGATTTCTTCTAAAATCTCAAGCTACTTGGAGACTGTTGTCAGAAATATTATCTTTAACTACTTTTGATTACCCAATATTATCTACTATAAAAAACAAAATATTGCCTTACCACTACTAAGTATTAAAAATGTTTATACTAAGTTTTTTTAAGTATTATATAAACTGTTTTTTATAAAAATAATTTTATACACTAAGTATAAATAATAAAGTATTGCTCCACTACTAAGAACTGTTCATAGGCATTCCTAACATTCTGTTGCTACTAAAATGTCATTAGCTTCCTAGGCAAAGCATTCCAATTCTAGCAGAAGGAAAATCAGTAGCTCTTATTCAGATGGAAATGCAGCCACTTATAATTCCTCTGGGCTTACACCTACTATTAACTTCTTTTTCTTTGGAGCAAATGTTTGAACATATTTTTAAATATCTGTCTCACAAAACCACAAACTTAATCATCATAATTCACAAATTTAGCCTTTTTATTCCCTGACATGTTTCTATGTAGATTTACTCAATCATATATGTTTATAAGATTATAATCTTTGGGGCGCCTGGGTGGCTCAGTTGGTTAAGCGACTGCCTTCGGCTCAGGTCATGATCCTGGAGTCCCAGGATCGAGTCCCACATCGGGCTCCCTGCTCAGCAGGGAGTCTGCTTCTCCCTCTGACCCTCCCCCATCTCATGTGCTCTCTCTCATTCTCTCTCTCAAATAAATAAATAAAATCTTTAAAAAAAAAAAAAAAAAAAGATTATAATCTTTGAAAAACATCATACCTGGCGTCTTTTCAAATAGTCAAGTGCAATTTGTACATTCTGTAGTCTGTGAAAACGCATCCGACCTTTTTCTCTGGGCTAAGAATAGAAAAATGCAAGGTATAAAAAACACGATAGTTTCTGATACCACTGACCATGCTAAATACACTTATGATAAATATACCCTATAAATATACTTTATGCTCATCTTCACATGTCAAAACAGTATTTACTATTCAGGTAAACCCATTAGATTTTTTTTAAAGATACTTTTATGATTTTGTATTACCTGAAATTGAATTTAAACAAGTAGGGATCTCTCTGAATATGTTTTATTTAAACATATGCTTTCTTCTATATGTTTTATTTAAACAAAAGAAAATACCATAGAACATACAGACTTTTTATAGTCATTATACTACAATTCTAGCCTACAGTTTATTAGCTTTGGATGCACAGAAAGAATTAAATACCACTCCCCATTTTGCCTTAATAAACTCTATTGTTAAGCAGGTTTTTATAATTACATATGTATGGCATGTTAATGAAAATGAGGTAAAGTAGCATGCAATTAGTATAAAAATCACCAAGAGGGAGAAAGACAGAGTTTTACTTAGTCATGATAGAGGAAGAGAGAAAAGCAATTAAAACCATATATTTCCTCTTTATTTTAGCTTTTTCACAAAGTCGGTTGGACTCTAATAGTTTTACAATGCTTAAGGATGGACATGATTATTTACTGTCTCAGGAAAACTGACAGTCCATAATTCTTTTCCTTGAGAAATGCTACAAGTTTGCAGAAGAAAAACATAAGGAGATAGAGCTGAGAAGATGCTTAACAAAAATACAAAGAATGGAGTTGAAATTTACCACATAAAATCTTCCAAAAGGAAGAAAAGAAAAAAAAAAAACTGACAGCTTAGCTTCTCAAATATGAATAGGTTATTGAAGCCAAAGTCACTATAATGAAACAGACAGCGGACTGCAGAATGGAAAAATAGGTTCTATGTAACAGGTAGAAATACTGTTGATGAATTCATCCACTGGATCCAAAAAAAAAAAAAAAAAGCACAATTTCCAATGGAATCAGGGGCGCTTGGGATGTGGATGACAAAAGAAGCATATCTGTCTTGCAAAGGTGGGCTGAAGTCAACTAAGTGTCATGAAGATGAAACAGCTCTGTGGGTTCTACCAGGACTCCAAATTTTAAAACCTTCCCCCCTTCTAAATAAAACAAGACATAGAAAATATGTAAAGAATGTCCAAATACCTACTGCCAGTATGATTTAAAGCATAAACTTAAATTATAAATAAATGTCCGTAAGTCCTTTCAAATACAATAGTTGCCACATTTGAAATACAAATTCCAGAAGTGGAACAAATTTGCATAAAAATTAGGCTAGTTGTCAAGATTTCCGTATTTATATAAAAGGTATATAAAATTCTTTAGCTAAAATGCCATCATATAATTTAAGCACCTATGTTCAATTACCATGCACTGCACAGTAATGTATAAATAAATTTAAAGAGAAAATATTTCCTTCGTCCTATTTTTTGGTACACACACATCCACCTCACTGTGGGTTTTGGTCCTTTCTAAAATTTTCTAAAAAGGAGCCCGAACCCGTGGGTTACTTCTCTATCACGTTAGCGCTCACCACACTGTAATGGCTAGGTTAGTCGAGTTATGGGGGCCGACACCTACCCCCTTATCCTCATCCTCCACATCCTCATGCTGTTCATATTCGCATGCTTCTGTTGCACTCACCAATCGTAAGGTCTTCAAAAAATCTCGCTCCCTTGGCTAATGAATATAACAGACAGAAGATAGGACAGCAAAGACACAAGACAGACCAGAAATGAAAAGAAGAGAATGAACAGAACATAATGAAGGAGAACAGGTAACCAAGAAGGGGAAGTAATGTTCACAAAAAAGGAAATGACACCTGTGGAATGGGTTAGACCATTTTTCAGAAAGCAATGTTTCTTTCTTTGCTATTTGTGAGTCTTTTAATATGTGGTTATATTATGCATCCAACCTCCGCTAAGCAAAAAAAAAAAAAAAAAAAAAAAAACCCCAAAGGTAAAAAAGAAGCAAGAACAAAAATAGTAGTTCAATTATAGAACTGATTATATAAGCAAAGTAATCAAAGTGCTTCAATCGCCCAAATTCACATCATTTGAAGTCTGAAAATGATTAGGAAGCTATCCAGAACTCTTTTTCAGGCAGAATTCACAGTGCAAAAAAGGTGAATGTGTCAAAAATCTGAAGAGTGTCTACTGACAACACACTGGTCCCATGTGGACAAGATTACATGTTCTTCAAACTAAATTAAGAAATTTAAGACTTACCAAGGTATCTCCCGAAAGAACCTCTAAAAGGGAAATTAAATTGTGTCCATCCCTTAAGTCTTCATAGAGATCATTCACATGTTTTCGAACCTACAGAGAGAAAAGCAATTTAAACTTTTGGTCCTGAACCTGGGATCATCTTTAACACTCAGACAAGAACAGGGACAAGTAGAAAACATTCCTCATATGGTGTTCATTCTCACAGTGATATTTTCATTGTTATTCTCTCATTACTTAAAAACTAAACTTAAATTTAAAAACCAAAAACTAAAAAAGAGCAAACTTCAAATTAATAACTCCTAAAGACACATAGAATTGTTATATTTTTAACATACTAGAATTAGTATAGGCTTGGCCAACTACATGGGGTTACAATTTTTTAAATACAGGCAACGGCAATGACCTTCATGATTCCTGGTATAACAGCCAGGGCAACCTCAGCAGGAGGAGCAAGTTTTTACCCCTTCCCCCAACCTGAGTTGGTCTTCCTATTCTCTGTGCCACAAAACCCAGGATGCCAGAGACACACACTCCATACTTTAAAAATCTAGAAATATAAGCCAGGTGAGGGGTCCATGAGACTCTACGTAATTACTATTTTTGAAACTTCCTTTTGAGTCTATACTTATTTCAAAATAAAAAGTTGTTAAAAATTCGCATGCGTCAAGTTGGAAAACCTCTGCCCAAATCCTCCTCTGTACAACATCAATCTTCTTGTGACGGACGTTTTTTATAACCATGTTAACACTTAAACTAAAATAGCTTCTTCCTCCATTCCACAGGCCTGATTGAAGCTTGTGATTTTAAGAGCGCAAACCATCAAAGATTCCCCAAAAGCTTTGTTCGGTCTGCCAGGGAGGGATATCTCCTGTAAATACTTGGCCTGCTGTAAGGATTGTGCTGGAGAGACAAATGTCAAAGCAGGCTATTAAGATGGCTGTTCCACAGTGGTGGGTTGGCATGTTTCCATTTT
Source organism: Halichoerus grypus (assembly GCF_964656455.1). Classification (NCBI taxonomy): domain Eukaryota; kingdom Metazoa; phylum Chordata; class Mammalia; order Carnivora; family Phocidae; genus Halichoerus; species Halichoerus grypus. The sequence continues at coordinate 93,562,889 of NC_135720.1, read as the reverse complement.
CTTACCTTTTAGTGATTCTAGGCTGCGTTACTTTGTGCTGCTCTCAGGAAAGGAGCCAAGGAAGTGGTCTAGAGACAGACACAAGAACTCTACCTACATTACACATAGGGCACATGCCCTATGTGCTTGCCAGATGGTGGAGTAAACTCTCAAAGGTTTTGTACATATGAGTCAAACTTCTTTGCACTTCCAAAATGTCAAGTGAATATACAGCACAAAATAATACAAAGATCTAAAATATGATCAAAACTATCTGAATACATAACAAGCAAGAAAAGGCCTAATGGAAACTGGAAGGCAACTTTTGATGGTTGAGTTTTTCATCCTAAAAAACTCTAAATGCCATTAAATTTTATCATCTTAGTTGACTATATACATGTTTTGCAGTTTTTTTTATTAGTGCCAGAAAATATTTTTGATTAATGAAGAAAAAATTCCCTTATGAGTTTCATATCATATTTACTAGTTCCTATGTGTTTCTGCCCAAATCACAGAACTTTTCAGTATTCAATTAACTATCTATGTATGCATTATTAACTACAAATAATGTAAGTATCAAATTTAGGCTCAACAGCTCTAAATAACTGCTAATATCAATAGTACCTATAAAAATGGCCAATAACATTGACAGTGAGTTAAATTATTAAAACAAGTGTTCCCATCTTCACAGACTGACATTTTATTTTGATTTCTTAATTCCCAAGAAATATCAGTTGAATCTTTGATGTCACAAGATAATGATACAACAGTAAAATAAGGTTTAAAAAATACTTTATTTCCCTTAAAAAAAAAAAAAAAAAAGAAGAAGAGCATATCATAACACATTTTAGGCAGTCCTAATTTAGAAAACCTATAAATATCAAAGAAAGTTATAAAGTGAGGGGCGCATGGGTGGCTCAGTCGTTTAAGCATCTGCCTTCAGCTCAGGTCATGATCCCAGGGTCCTGGGATCAAGCCCCACATCGGGCTCTCTGCTCACCGGGAAGCCTGCTTCTCCCTCTCCCACTCCCTCTGCTTGTGTTCCTGCTCTCGCTATCTCTCTCTCTGTCAAATAAATAAATAAAATCTTAAAAAAAAAAAAAAGTTATAAAGTGATTATACCTTCCATTAGAATATTTACCTTGGGATACCATTAAATTACAATCCCCTCAAGTCCTTAATTATATTTCAGAGATGAATCAGTTTTCAAGGATCTTCACAGGAACACATCTACTACATGCATGACACATAGGCATGCAGATAAGCAACTTAATGAAATGCATACTAACCCTTACTTTTCTACTCACATATTAGAGCACTGTAAGAATTCCCTTAGTCCCATTCCAAAGCACAGTGTAATTTATAAGGTTAAGGAGCTACTTAAAAACAAGGCAGAAGAGCTATGCTTATAAATTTCTGTACATCAGTGCATCTAAATCTATGTACTTCTCTACGTATCTCCAGTGTAACCAGAAAGCAGCCTAACTCTAAAAGGGCCTGAACCTAAAAGGGATCACAATTATATAAACAATATTATGTAGTTCCTGATTCTGGCTTAATCTCACAAAATAAGTTACTTTATTGTATAGGTCTGACATCCTCAGCCCACAATCAGGATGAGGCCTCCTGTGACAGTAACACACAGCTCTGAGAATTCTGGGCTCTCCAGTCCACCATACGCACCCACACCCGCCAAAGCCACATTTCAATCCACATCCACTTCCTATGTCATTCTCACTCCCAGACAGTTAAAGATGAAGTGTGATTCTGAACACTTATTTCATAAGAAGGCAATTTCACAACTTGCTTTGCCAGACAAAACTAAATCTTCTTTCTAACATCAAGGAAACCTTCCAAAACCAGGTGTCATTTTTCATCCCCATATTTATACAACAGTAAAGAAAAATTAAATTAGGGGCGCCTGGGTGGCTCAGTCTTTAAGCGTCTGTCTTTGGCTCAGGTCATGATCCCAGGGTCCTGGGATCGAGCCCCGCATCGGGCTCCTTGCTCCGCGGGAGGCCTGCCTCTCCCTCTCCCACTCCCCCTGCTTGTGTTCCCTCTCTCACTGTCTCTCTGTGTGTCAAATAAATAAAATCTTTAAGAAAAGAAAAAAAATTAAATTAGGCATGTGTAGAGAAGATAATAATAATATTATGCCATGCAAAACCAAGTTAGGAAAAAAGAAAACATGTAATAAGGGAAAAATAATTAGGAGGCCTGCATTTTAGTCTAGCTTCTGCTGCAGGTCTCATGAACTAGCACCAGCAGCCTAAACTCTCTAGGCCTCAATTTTCTCATCTGCAAAATAAAACTTTAAACACAAGGCCTCTAGTTCAAACCAGACAACAAAAATTCTATTATCTGAAAATAAAATTATAATTTTTAAGAAGCAATGTTGTCAACTTAAAAGAAAATATGTAAAATGGAAAGCTGTTTTTAAGTCTTAGGGCTTAATTTCTTAAGAATTTTAGGAGAGGGGTGCCTGTGGTGCAGTCGGGTGGACACCCGGCTCTTGGCTTCAGCTTGGGTTGTAGTCTTGGGGTTATGGATTCGAGCCCCACATTGGGCTCCATGCTCAGTGCCGAGTCTGCTTGGGACCCTCTCTGCCCCGCCCCCCCAGTCTCTCTAAAATAGATAAATAAATCTTAAAAAAAAAAAAAAAGAATTTTAGGAGGAAATACAGAAATAAACTAATTTAACTTCTGTAATGCCTGAAAAAAATCCTGAGGCTTTGTTTATCATGTAATACTGCCTATTTTTCTTGTCTCAAGTGATTATTCTGAGGGCTCACAGAAAGCCTATATATAAAAAATGCTACATAACTGCAAGATACCATTATCATTGTCTTTATCATCCAATGCAAAACAAATGTTACCATTATTAACAATAAATACAGTGATGCCTGGCTGGCTCAGCCGGAAGAGCATGCAGCTCTTGATCTCAAGGTTGTGGGTTCAAGCTCCAGGCTGGGTGTAGAGATTACTTAAAAATAAAACCTTAAGAAAAAAAAATGAGCTACAAAACAAACAAACAATAATAATACAAATACATACACAATGAACTATTACTAGGTACCTGACCCTGTCTGTGTGCAAGTGCTTTATAAATATTGGCTCATTTTCCTCATCACACAAGCTTGGGATGAAAGAGAATGTTAATTAACAGTTAAAAATCAGCAAATTAGCATTATGGGGAACAAGTGGCAGTGGATGAAATGAGTAGAAAGCATTCGAATTCTCTAGAAATATCTAATCAAGTAACCAATTTATGAAGAAAAAAAGGAATTAAATTGTTAAACTGACACAGAAAAGCTCTTTATTTTGCCCTAAGTCTGAGTCATAGACATTTGGCCTGGTAACTTTCCTTCACAGATGCCAGTAGTCTTAACCTTCCGCTTCAATTTTTAATAAAACACTCTTTCTTCTCATTTTGGACATTTTCTTCCTGTGGGACAAAAATCTGTCTGAATCAATAGTGCTGAGGGAAGTGATGAGCAAAATGAAAGCACTCTGAAATACTCTGGGATTAAATTATATAACCTGAATTACATAATAAGGATGAAGCATCATTTTCTGTATTTCATACAATTCTCCTAGAATTTTGCAGTGCTTTTTAAAATGTGTGCGCTGCACTGCATCTGCAGCTCACCCCTAGAGGGCGCTAATCCTTTGCTTAAGAAGAGTCTCTTAAGGAAGAAAATAGAGTACAAAATGGTGGGGAGGGCACACAGGGAGAGAGATTCTAAACAAGATGCTGGTGATGATGACATAGGCAATTTGCAATTCATTTCTGAAAAAGAACAGATTATGCCAAGTCTGTATCATCTAAATGGTTTATGTGATCAAAAATACTACTGTAAAAATTTTATTTTGTTAACTTGTAATTGGTTTTTCATTGACTAAATCAAATTCAACTCTGAAGATAAGATCATCATATAGCTGCTTATTTAAGTAAATATGTTTAAGACTGCCTTTTTCAAAAGCCTGATTTTGTACTGATTGATGTGAATCTAGACAAATTCCACAAAAATGTTACTTCCCTTATTTAAATTTATAGTTACCATGTTTACTGAGCATCCATTACATGCCAGGGTATCACTTAACCTCTAAGGGTACCAAAATGAATAATAAGAGAGCACCACCTCTTAAAGCCTGCAGACTGAGTTGACAGCAATGTAGAAAAGGGCTTAATGTTCCAAGGGGAGAGAAGAGCAAGAACAAAGAAAAGCAGGCAAGCCTGCAATGCAACTGTGTGTGAGATCCACGGAAGGAAAGCAGCCTGAAATCAGTGAAACGTGAGGCAGAAGGTGAGGCAGGAAAAGGTGGACTGGAGGCATGGCAACTTTATATGCCACTAAAGGAAGCTCAGAAATTTCCTAAGCAGAGAGAACCAGTGAAGGCTTTTAAGCAGAACAAGGACCCAGTATCTCTGACCAATATAAAAGCTTCTTTGTGAAGTATTATCTTGAACAAAAATAAAGTGTTATCGTGAACAAACCCGAATCACAGATAAAGCCGCTGAGGGTCCAATCTCTACACAATAATGGAGGAAAGGTCTCTCAGAAAAAAGCAGAGAGGGCATGCTATCAGAAAATCTTGGGTAAAATGCACACATGCTAGCACAGCAAGGAGCAGAACACCAGCCACAAAAAGCATTCACAGTCCTCTCTTAAAGAAGTCCTACATCGAAAGGATACAGTATTCGGGAAAACAACTAGCTATCTTTAGAAAGGAACATAAATAATAAAAGAAGGCTTGTCCCAAATAGGATCGCCTCACAGCCTACTAATTGGGTGAAGAGAAGGGGGACAGTCAGCTTCAGTGAAAACTATGAATTAAAATGTTTTTCAATGCAATTTTTTTTTTCTTCAAACAAATACACTCATGAAAAATAAGCTACCACATTCTCCTGGGAGAGCGCCTTAGAAATCCTAGTTCAAAAAAATAAAAATAAAAAGAATCTATCAATATGTTACCTTATCAGTTACTGATGAGTGATGCTTTTAAAATCTACAGAAATGCTTGTTTTCTCTTGGATAGTTATGAAACAGGGAAACCGAAGGGACCTTATTAAAGAAAAAGCTGTTTTTTTCTTTTGCTTCTTTTCCTGCTTCTATTCTTGCTAAGACCTACATGCCCCCCTTACACATGCTTTAATGTTATGTCTTCCTTATAAAGGTCAAGGAGTTAATGATTTCTTTGGAGTCTTCCAGCCCAACAGATCACATCTAAGGAGTGACTGGGTAAGGTTGTAATGAATGTTCTCCAAGACCAATGACTCCAAATAGCTTGACACCAAGACCCATAGCTGCAGGGCATAAGTGACTTATGGAGGACACCTGGGCACTCATCCTTGTTGGACAAGGCCTGGATGCCTACGAGGACACATACACCAGACCAGACCACCCACCTCAATAAGAACTCCAGACCACGCCCCCCACGGCCGGGAGCCTGGCTGGCTCAGTCAGTGGAGCCTGCCACTCTTGATCTCAGGGTTGTAGGTTTGAGCCCCGAGTTGGGTATAGAGATTAAAAACAAAAAACTCCAGACCCCCAAGGAAAGCTGAGACTCATGCTCCTTTTCCTTTCAGAGTCTCCCAGACACTCTTGTCTGTCGCTGCTCTCTATGTCTTCAACAAACTCTGCCCTTACTTCCTCTCGGCTCGTGTTTGACTTCCACCCTGTGAGAAGCCAAAGATCCCCTTCGCTGGTCCTCGGGACCCCTCTGGGTCCTCAGACCAACCTGCCTGAATCACTTAGTTGCTTTATCTGAACAGTTTTGTTTACTTCAGTACTATTTCTTCAAGAGTTGTGAAAGAATAAAGCTACAGTGTAGATTCTACCGAAATTACTATAAATTCTAAGTTGGTGCAAATAAGCATAATGGGATGATCATGTTTTTTGTAGTCAATGATAGGTCAGCATCAAGGCCATACATAATTCATCTCCTTTACTGTTTTATAAAACTACAAAATAAAGATATTTGTCATACATCTTAAGGTATTAATGAATAAAATAAGGAAGAGTTTAAAACAAATGACTGTTGGTCCTGGGCAGTACAAATACTGTTCTTTGACAAAGGTCTTTGACAAAGAAGATTTCTCTTTTAAGCTTTCAGGTTGATAATCTACAATCAACTGTAAAAACAAAAACAAAAAGGTCTTCTCTAGTCTTTCACTACGAGGTAGAACATTAGGTGGTTAAATAAAAAGCACTTAATGTACTAATAAATGCTTTAAGATCTGGGAACAGTTTAGTCCTCACCTACGTATATTTTTTATAGTCTCTTTTGTACAGTTTCACTATTGTCATAGGAATCTTTTTAAAATGCTCTCTCAATTTTTAAAATTTTAAAAGCACGTAACTATTTTCTGTAACAATTTATTTTAGCTTTGGGACAGTTGGTTCTGGTTTGGTTTAGTTTGGGTTTGAGTCCTCTACATCTCCTTCCAGTTCTTCCCTCTAAGGGAAGATGAGGAAAAAAATCTATTTTTGTGTGTGTTTCCCCATCAGCCTGTAGATCTTTGATTGCTTGCAGAGCTATATAATTCTTATGCTGAGAGATTACAAATAATACCATTGAAAGAGAAATATGAATTCAAAAATCAATTACTCTGCATATTTTATGCATCTGTCCACTGTTCTTTGGATTTTTATTAAAGATGTTGTCTAAATAACCTCCATATTACAATGAGCAACTGATTTATAAAGACATCAGCATTATCCATTCCATGTAGCTCTTTAAATGGAATGGGGTTCTTTAAACCAATATGACTTGAAAAAAATCATGGTAAGAGCTATTAAGAACAGGTTTCAATAATAACAGAGAAAAAGAGAAGGAACCAATCACTGGCATTTTTCTTTTAAACTCTACACCCAATAGGGGATCAAGAGTTGTGTGATCTACCTACTAAACCAGTAAGGCACTCCTAATCACTGGCATTTTTATGCTCACCTCTTTCCCATTCACCATCTCACAATTTGGGCAAAAGAAAAAAAAAGCTGAGAAAACTGGGGATGGGGGTCAAAATCACTTCATACTTCTAATGAATAATTAATAAGCTAGTCAATGAGACTAAATTTTTTTCATTAGAAACTAAATTTTGATGTAAATGTAAATATGTAACTATAATAATAATTTAATAAGACAAATAATGACAACTGAGTAGAATACTATTATAATAGTTGTGTGCTACATGAGTTCGTATGTACCAAGTCCTAAAAAACATAATCAGACCTAAAATAAGCCTGTTTAACCTAGGTAGTCTGTAACTACAGCATCAAAGTTCTGTACTTTACCACCAACATTCTGAACAGATTCCACTGTATTTTCAAATTCTAGCTTCTATTGAAAAAGTCTTTTTTTTAAGATTTTATTTATTTGAGAGAGAGTGAGAGAGACAGAGAGAGCATGAGCAGGGGAAGGGGCAGAGGGAGAGGAACAAGCAGACTCCCCGCTGAGCAGGGAGGCTGATGTGGGGCTTGATTCCAGGGCCCTGGGATCATGACCTGAGCAGAAGGTAGACACATAACCAAATGAGCCACCCAGGTGCCCCTTGAAAAAGTCTTGAAGCAGAATTGTGCATATTTTTCAGTAAAAATCATGTAAAATTATTTTTAAAAATTTGAAATTAGTTTTATTTAAATTACAATCATGACCAAAATTTACAACTTATTCAAAAAAAAATGTGTATTTCCTCAATAAATCCCCACTTAATGACTCTGGTAAGGTTACACCAATGTCATAAGTCAGGTTCAGATTAATTACGAGAAATTAGTGATGCATTCAGGTAAATACATTCAGTTCCCATGTGAAAATAAAGACAGCTCCTGGGATAAAGAAACCTATCAGTTATTTGCCCCTTAACACCAAGTCACTTCATCTGACTGATCTTCTTAACACCTAATATCAATTTCAAAGAAACCTTAATCATGGTTGGTGATTAGATGGAATAACTTTGAGGGGGGTGGGGACGGTCGTCTGAAGGAGCACGGCAGTGTGAGGCATGGTAGGATTCCAGAGTAAGAGCTTTTAACACTGAGAAGGCAGCAGGAGAACTCTAGGCAGCTGGTGAGTGGGGAGAGAAGAGTCCAGGAAAGATACAGGGAAGTGACAAATAAAAATGTCAACTGCTTCACAATTCTGATTAAAGTACTGGTTGTGGCACCTGCTTCCTGAATACTTTTGAGTTGAATCCTTTCTTTTGGAGCATTTGTCAAATGCCCTATAGGGTGTCAACGGCTAACTTGTTATAAAGTATTTCAACAATTAAGTAGATACTTGCCCCCAAAAAGAACTGTCCTCTTTCCTTGTGGCACCATTTAAAATACCTTTTACAACTGGACCACATTCTTGCACCATACACAAAAATAAACTCAAAATGGATTAAGGACTTAAATGTGAGAGCTTGAAACCATAAAAATCCTAGAAGAGAACACAGTAACTTCTCTGACATCAGCTGTAGCAACATTTTTCCAGTATGTCTCCTCAGGCAAGGTAAGGAAAAGCAAAAATGAACTACTGGGACTACATCAAAATTAAAAGCTTCTGCACAGCAAAGGAAACATCAACAAAGCTAAGAGGCAACCTACTGAATGGGAGACGATATCTGCAAATGGCATATCTGATAACAAGTTAGTATCCAAAATATACCAAGAAATTATACAACTCAATGCCAAAAAAAATAATCCAATTAAAAATGGGCAGAAAACATGAACAGACATTTTTCTAAAGAAGACATCCAGATGGCCAAGAGGCATATGAAAAGATGCTCAACATCACTCATCATCAAGCTAATGCAAGTCAAAACCATAATTAGATATCACCGCACACCTGTCAGAAAGGCTAAAATCAAAAACACAAGAAACAACAAGTATTGGTGAGGATGTGGAGAAAAAGGAACCCACGTGCACAGTTGGTAAAGATGCAAACTGATGCAGCCACTGTAGAAAACAGTATGGGGAACCCTCAAAAATTAAAAATAGAAATACCATATGATCCAGGAATTCCACTATTAGGTATCTACCCAAACAATATGAAAACACTAATTCAAGATGATATACACACCCCCTATGTTTACTGCAGCTTTATTTACAATAGCCAAATTATGGAAGCAGCCCAAATGTCCATCAATTAACAAATGGATAAAAAAACATGTGGTGTAGGTGTACACACACACACACACACACGTGCGTGCGTGTACAAACACACACAATGGAATATAACAAAGCCATAAAAAAGAATGAAATCTTGCTATTTGCAACAACATGGATGGAGCTAGAGAGCACAATGCTAAGTGAAGTAAGTCAGCAGAGAAGGAAAAATACCATATGATTTCACTCATATTTGGAATTTAAGAAACAGACAAAGAAAAAAAAGAGACAAGCCAAAAAAGACTCTTAACTAAGGAGAACAAACACATGGTCACTAGAAGGGAGTGGGGCGAGGGGATGGGTGAAATAGGTGATGGGGATTAAAGAGTACATTTTCCATGATGAGCAATGAGTCATGTATAGAATTGCTGAATCTCTATATTGTACACCTTAAACTATATAATACTGTATGTTAACTATATTGGAATTAAAAAGCTAATAAAAAAATAGAAATAAAAAATTAAAAAAATACTTTTTACAACTCAGCTATTTATAGAAAAAAATTAGGTCCTACCTCAGCATACACACAAAAAAAATCAGAGAACCACCAGAGCCTTCAAGATCTAACTTCGTCTACTGCATGGATGATGTCTAGCATGGTTCTGCCAGTCCTCAACCACTGAGCCACTTGCTGGAATGCTTGTAATATGAATCAGTCTCTAGGCTGGGGAGGAAGCAAGGCCCTCTCGTAGGGAAGGGTGAGTGCTAGGCAAGAAATCAAATCCACCTGTGGATAAGGATCCAAGGGAGGTGAAGCTGTCAAGGGCAGATATCTGCTGGTCACACCATCATGTGTACTTCCCGGTGTCCCTTTCAGAGCACTGGGCAAGAGATGCCAAGGAGGGAATGACACAAGTGGTTGCCTCATCTCTTTTTTAAATATCAAGGGCTGGACAATCTAAGGGGTCTCTCAGTAGCATATTTTATAGTTTTAAGGCCTTTACAATACTCTGATGCTTTGTATGTAAACTAATTCACTCTTCTTTAAACATAAGCCCATTTCCTCAAGTCCTTACAAACCACTGAGAACAAGTGGTTGTATCCTCTTCATTAAACCATTGAAATAACCCCGGATTATGATTAAGACAACTGTCACAGGGAGATGAACACTGAAACTATTTATAAAGAGACCCCCAGATGATGAGATTCCACCACCTTTGCTACAATCCATGCTAATTCTTAACACCTCTTCCCTGTTAAAAAAAAAAAAAAAAAAGTTTCTTAAATCCAAATGAAACTCTAACTCCCCAGTATAATGATGTACATTTTCCAAAAAGAAAACCACTATAAAACATATTTAGGAAATTAGTAAGTTTGGATAGTTATAAACACAGGTTTATTCTATTAATTACCTAATAAAAAAATTTGACAGATGTTTTATCAGCTGCTGTTAAAATCAATTTCTGCAACAGAATTATACCTTCTCCAGGAAGATTAAAGCTTTCAAAGATACCCTTAATTTCTTCAAATGGATCACTTCCTAAATGACATTACAATTTTGCCAAATTTCCAGATTCCATCTATTTACCTAAGGCTGTAGACCACAAATACTCAACAGCTAGTCCTCCCAGCTGTTCGTGACCAGAGGAGAGGCTGCATTGCTGCATTTCTGTCTCATACTGAAGCCTAAAATCTAAGTATTAGTGATTTTCTCCCCCGCCTCAGTTCTGAGCATGCGCTCTCTCTCTTTTTTTTCTGAGTGTACACACACACTCTCTCTCTCTCTCCCCTCTGTGGAGCCTAATGCAGGGCTTGAACTCATGACCCTGAGATCAAGACCTGTGCTGAGATCAAGAGTCAGATGCTTAACCAACTGAGCCACCCAGGAGCCCCAGCACCCTTCCTTTTAAATTAACAAGTTTCACCAAGAGTAGGCTTAAGCCAAGTAACTCTAGCAAATCAGAGGCCACATTTCTCAAGGTGGACCATGGGACACAGCTGTGCGTATACTGCAAGACATACAGGTCCCAGTGCCTAAACAGTAGAGCTTCACTTCTAATCCCAAAGGCTAAGAGAATTTGAAAAGAAAGTCAGCTGAATACTTGAGGTCACATTCTCAAAACTGCCACTGTCCTATCTCTCTGCTTGTACTCATGATATTCCCTCTACCCCAAAAATGCTGCTCTTTTCCCACTCCTCTGGCTATCCTAATCTCACTTTTCCTTCAAGGTCAAGCTCTAATTCCACCCAGACTGAGAAGGCCTCTCTTCTGCACTCATATATTCCTTGGCTTATTCCAGAATACCAATCATTGTTTTCCCTATAGTTTTATGTACATAATATACTTAAATATAAACCTCTAAAAGAACAGGGCCCAGTCTTAGGTCCTCATTGTAAATGCGTCATGCTTTGTACAGTACTTTTCATATAGTAAATATTCAAAGAAGGTTTGTTCAATAAATAAAAGATTAGTCATTTGTACTTGCCTGTGAACATAGCCATGCCCTCAGCTGTGGGCCCTTGAATGCCTGCCCAGTTACAGGAAGAAAAGAAAAACTTGGAACACAGATTCAAGAACTCCATCAAGCCACTTCCTAGCAAGGGATGTGTCTCTGCCCTGAGGGCCTATCATGGCATCTATGAGAGTTCATACTTGGCATCATGTCTTATCACACAGTTGAAGCTAAATAAATGCTGAAGGACTAACACACAGAGGAGAAATGTCCATTTCGGCATGACAACTTTCTAAGTATTTTCCCATCTAAATTAGTTTGGTGTTCAGATAAATCAAATTTCAAGACTTAATAATAATTAATCTTACAACAAAATGTTTTCAATAAAAATAGACATATAGGTCACTGAAACATAAAAGAAAGTCCTGAAAGAGACCTACATATTTATGGCTTTTGACAAAAGAACAAAAGCAATTCAGTGTTGAATCTTTTCAAACTGATACTGGGAAATTCAATATCCACATGCAAAAGGAACCTTTTCCTCAAAATGAATCAGAGACCTAAATGTAAGAGCTAAAACTATACAATCGTTGGATGAAAACATAAGAGTAAATCTTTGTGACCTTGGGTTAGGCAAAAATTACCTATCTATAGCACCAAGAGCGTAAGTGGTCAAAGAAAACCCAATAACAAAAGGACATATAACCCAATTTAAAATAGGCAAAGATCTGAATAGACATTTTACCAAAGAAGATAACACAAATGGGCAATAAGTGTATGAAAAGAGGCTCAACATCATTAGAGAAATACAAATCACTATCCTATGACATAGCATTTCACATCCATTAGGATAGCTAAAATCAAAAAGAAAGACAGTAAGAACGAGAAAAGATTTAGAGAAATTAGAACCCTCACCATGGCTAGGGGAAATATAAAATGGTGCAACCACTCTGGAAAACAGTTTGGCATTCCCTAAAATGTTACACTGTGTTTACCATATAACCCAGCAATTCCATTCCTAAATAAATATCCAAGAGAAATGAAAATATATGTCCATACAAAGACTTGTATGTTCATGTTTACAGCAGCATTATTCATTAATAGCCAAAAAGTGGAAACAATCCAAATGCCACTCAACTGTTAGATGGACAAACAAAATGTGACACATCCACAGGATGGAAACACTACTTGCCAATAAAAAGGAATGAAGACACATGCTACAACATGGATGAACCTCAAACACATTGTGCTAACTGCAAGAAGCCATACTAAAGAACCCATACTATATGACTCTATTTTTGTGAAATATCCAGAAAATGTGAATCTTATTGAGAAAGAAAATATATCAGTGGCTGCCTAGGGCTGGAGAGGGGGGTTTTTTAGGGGGGTGATGGAAATGTTATAAAATTTTGATTGTGGTAATAGCTGCATAATTCTGTAAATTTACTAAAAATCATTCAATTATACAATTAAAAACAATGAATTTTGTGTGTAAATATATCTCAAGAAAACCTGTTCTTAAAAATATTTTAATCTTGGCACCTGGGTGGCTCAGTTGGTTAAGCATCTGCCTGGGATTGAGCCCCATGTCCAGCTCTCTGCTCAGTGGGGACCCTGCTTCTCCCTCTCCCTGTGGCTCCCCCTGCTTGTGCGCTCTCTCTCTCTCTGTGTCAAATAAATAAATAAAATCTTAAAATATATATATTTTAATCACACTCCCTTTGAGTTATTGAATGTCAGCAATGTTTGCATGTGAGAAATGTTTACACTCATCACAATTCAACAAGAATTAATAATAGTGTGCAGAATATAGGGCAGGATGTTAAGATTGTTCTAATACGTCAGCACACACAACTGAGATACATTTTTAAAAGATGCATGATCTGTACTTACTAAAAAACAGTTCTAAATATAATCACTTAATATTTAAACAAAAGGACTGATCATAAAACTAATAAAGCTGGAAAAGCTGGCAATGCCAATGACTATAAAACCTTTACTCTAAACCAAAAAGGAGCTATATATTAAGAGAGCAAAAAGCAAATGCAATAGTCATAAAGGATTACCTACTAATCTAGTTAGGAAACCTCTAATTTGAGTGACAGAAATAACATTTCATCGACTTTATATTATTAATTTTTTTAAGTAGGTTCCATGCCCAACAAGGGGCCTGAACTTGCAACCTTGAGATTTAGAGTTGTGTCCTCCACCCACTGAGCCAGCCAAGCACCCCATCATCTACTTTATATCAGCATTACTCACTGAACTTTTACTTCAAGTGGCATTTGCAATGGGGTACATCTTTCATGACAATCTTCACTCAAAGAGGATTATGACAAATGAAATTTTGCCTTAGTAAAGCAATATACTGATCTGGCCTTTTCAATACCATTTTGTAAATAAATCAAAGACAGACGCTCATTCAAGAAAAGTAGCTGTGGTATAAAATTACATTCATAGAACCACAGTTGGCCTTACATATAGGAAAGGAAAGCTACTTTCATAAATGGATTCATAGGAAACACAAGTGGCCATATTGAGACCACTTTTAGGCAAACAGGCTTGAGTGATGGAATGTACAAAGGGCCCACAGCAACCCCCTGGCTGAATATGGACAGGCCCATGAGGCGACCTCACAATATCAACAGGCCCTAACTGACCAATGGGCTACTTACAACAAGGCAGAGTTACCAAAAAAAGGAGAATTCCATACGTGGCCATCCTTCCTCATCTTCCCCCTTTAAAAACAGCCTTTACCCATTGCCTCCTTGCAGACAGCCTGTCCTCTGCTGTCCTGCCCACCACTCCCTTGTAGTGTATTCAGTAAACTTCTATCTCCTTTGTTCTGCCTCAGGTGTATTCCTTCACCTCCCTCGCCACCAGCTTCTACGGGATCCTGGCCCCACATTTGGGGGTCCCCATCCAATCAAGAGACATCCCATTTAGACACCACACACATCTCACCACTAAATGAATATACACAAAACTTTACCCAAAATACATATAAAACCTTAGCCTCAGACAGAATCAAGAAACTTTTTCTACAAAAACCAGATAGTAAATATTTTTGTTTTAAGGGTCATATGACGTGACAACACATCAGTGAATCAACAGCTGGATTCAATACAATTTTTTATAAACACCAAATTTTGAATTTCATATAATTTTCATGTGTCCCAAAATATTATTCTTCTTTTGATTTGTTTTCAATTCTTTAAAAATGTAAAAAAAAATTCTTACCTCATTAGCTGTACCAAAAAATAGGCTGGGGCCAGATTTGGCCCTGAGACTGTAGAGAGTTTGCAGACCTCTATGCCCTCCTCAACCAGGAGTTCCTGGCTGAGATGCAAACGCCCTCAGCACTAGCAGCCCATTAATCATTATCAGTCCTTCACTCTTGGAAAGGAGATGAATTATACAACAGCCTTCTCTTTTTATAGGCAATTAAGAGTGGAAAAGACGGTTTTTACAAAATAACATTATCTTGGTTCTTTCTAATAAAAGCAATAATGTGTCTTTGTAGGAAAACTGGATAAACAGTTAAGACTAAAGGAACTATCCTACAATGGAGAAGAAAAAAAAAGGAAAGGTAAATAAACAGGCAAACAGCTCAATATGTAATAAGGTGGGGAGATGAAAAGGAAATAGACAATAAAAACAGAGTTGAGTTCTGTGGATAAGAGCAGCTCATGCTCTTACTGTATAACTGATTACCTGGTAGAATTCCTTTAACTCATTTTCTGCCTTCAACTCAAGAGTCTTAAAATTTTCAAATGGGAAAACTGAAAGAAAATATTCTAGAAAAACAAATGTATGACATAAAAATTGCATCACATAAAAACGAAATAAAGGAAATGGAAGTATTTGACAAGAGAAGTTTTTTTAAAAGGGACAAAAGAGTTTCTTCAGATATTTAAGAACTGCCATATATGGTTTCTATCATGGGGGGGAGGAGCTGGACAAAGACAAGTGGGTGGGAGTTACAGTGAGCAAATTTTAGCCAATGAAAGAAACAGCTCAGTTACAATTCAAGTGGACCAAAATTATAAGTTGCCCATAAATTAGAAAATCAGTGACCCATAAGAAAGGCTGTGAGAAAATATTCCTGCAATGACAACCAAATTAACTAGATCCTGTCCAAATCTGGGATTCTAATTAATACAAAATTAATTTATTTGCTTAAAAGCAGTCACTTTAAAACTCTCCTGCAGGATTTCCCAAAGGGATGTTAATAGATACTCTTTGCTAAAAAGAATCCATGACCAAGTGAATTTGTGAAACACTGAATTAAACGGGTTCTTTATTACAGAAGTTCTCAGTCTTTAATATGCTAATGTATACCGTAAATCTCTTCAACTAGGGAATGCTGCTTTCCAAACTCTACTGGCAATGGAAACTTTTTTTTTCCACCAGGACGTCTCACAACACCATCACATTGGTGTTCCTGGGGACCTAATTTGCAAAATGCTGCTCCTCTGCAAAAAAAGTATGTTTTTAGTTCATCTTGTCAACTCTGGAAAATTAATTTTTAAAATCCAGCAAGAAAAGTATTAATCAGAAGTTGAGAAGACAAAAGTTTGGAATTTAATAACCTGGATTAAACATTAAAATTGCTCTACTAAATACAATGCTCAGTGTTAAAAAGAAAACCGATGGAGTCACTTATGCCAGGCCAAGTCACAGAACTGGGCCTTTAATACCTAACCTAATTGCAGTTTCAACCTGCCCCACAAATGAAATTTTAACTTATCAGGCATTTTCTGGTCAGCACCAACAAGGTAATCTATCACAAGGGCCCTCTCTATCCCCCCCAAAGGAAGATGAGGTAATCTATACCTTATAAGACCCTCCCATACACACTTTTCTCCCTAAGGGAAAGTGACCTTGCCTGGAACACTATTTTCTTTTTTTTGCTAATAATTTCCTTGCCCCACTCTCCTTCCTATAAAAACTTTCCATTTTATACAATTCCTCAGAACTCCCCTCTACTTGCTACATGGGAAGCTGCCAATTCATGAACTGCTTAATAAAGCCAATTAGATCTTCAAATTTAATCAGTTGAATTTTTCTTCCTTACCATCAGTAAAATCTAAGTGTCCCCAAACATGGCTTCTTACATTTAAGTTTGTATAAAAGTTAAATGTTTAAAACATTTAGGACTGTGAGAATTAATATAAGGACACCTCACGAAAATGGAGTTGAGAGACCAAAAAGGGGAGCTCTCACACCCTAATACTCAGGATCAACTGCAGACCCAACGGGAAGAGACACACTTCTCCAGTCAATACTGCTTTAGCTACTGCTTCACTACCCCAGCCTGAGGAAGAAAAGGTTTCCTCTTCCCACAGCAACAAGCAACAGCCCAGCCAATGAGAAACTGTCACAACTCAGCCAATGAAAAGCCATTGTGCTTGGAACTCCCAGTTTACTCCAAGGGACTCTGTAACAGCCCCACCAACTCCCTCCTTTCCACTATGAAATAGTGTTCCTCTCCTTCGTTCTCTGGACTTGCCCAGGGTTTTGCCTATGGTTTTTTATGTAGCTTGCTTATACCGTACCACAAGTCTCTGGTATTCCTCAAAAAACCCATTTTTGCTGGTAAAATAACTGGAAGTTTTATTTTTTAAGATTTAAGAGGACAATAGCAAATTGTGAAATAAAAGGATAGGACCAAAACTCATGAACTCAGGACAACAGATCTGTAAGAAACATTCCTACTTTTAGAACTTGTCAGGGCAACTATATTGTGTCTTTCTGGTATAACTGGAACTACATCTAAGAAACGGGATTTATATACTGTTCTTCAAGAATTCAGTAAGTAGTACTGCTTTCTGGAGATGTAACATCCTGGGGGACTTTGGTTTGTTTGTTTAAGAACTACTAGAGAGCTGCTAATGCTCTTACAGAAGACTTCAGTGCCAAATTCTCTGCTCAAGCAAACACAAGCTGTGCTGTGTTTGTGGCTCTTCGGGGCTGTCGCTCTGTGAAGTACTTTATCTAGGCAAACTCAACCAGCGATGTGATGGCTCACAAATCATAGAGTTAACTGCCAAACACTCTCAGCATCTCACCTCAAACTGTCATGCCCATGGAGGGAAAAAAAGGTGTTAGTGTGGGCCCTGGCCAGACAATGAAAAACACATTCCTTTATTTAGAATTCACCATTTAACTGGCATCCATTACTAGAATATTAGTATAAAACCACTACAGCTGTACATTTTGGACAGTGTCCTCTTTGCAATATGCAGGCACTGGAGGACTCAATCCCATAAAAATGCAAACGTCAGGACCACATCTGTCATTGCTATGGAAGACAGGGCAAACCGGAAGCTTTTTCATGATCTTAAAAATCTATAGATACAAAGAGAGCACTATTCTCTGTTTTACAGATGAGGCCAACAAAGGCTTAGAAAAAGTCAAGGTCACATCTCTAGTCAATAGTCAAGGGAAGATGTGAGTCCAAGCGACTCAGCCCAAAGTCTGTGCTCTCAACCACCACACTATATGGGTTCTAAAGGGACAAAGTGACAAAGGATGCTATAAAAAGTAGGCATCGGTTAGAAAAACTACGTACCAAGGCAGACTCCAGGCATGACCAACTTACTTCCATGCTGGCCTTCCTACCCCTAACTGACCTTTTGTCTTGAATCTGTCTGGAATCCACCAGAGATTTCCCTTCCAGCAGGATGGCCAGAGCGCTCTATCATTTATAGGCTGCAGTGAATCAGGTTCCCATCAGTCCTTCCTCCTAACCCTCGCTGAGACCAACTGACCTGGGCATCCAAGATGGAACATGAACACCCTGGAACACAGTGCTTTAGGAGGATACATACATGCACTGGGCCCTTGGATAAAAAAGAGGATTTTCTAAGGAATGAACGAAGATTCAGAGTGAGGTTTAATCTTAAACCTATTAAACTAAACTCTTTCTCCTCTAATGTATTCTGTCTCACTGGAGCTCTTAACATCTATAAAATAGGATATGCATTAGATAAGATCTAGTGGGCTAGCCTGAGAACAAGACCGCATTACAACATATTTCAGCTATACAGGGAAATGCAGGCCTCCAAAAATGACTTATAAAAGTTCCCATTCAGATGTTAAGGGCTCTGTACAGATATAGTATCAAAAACTGATCTTACGGGCGCCTGGGTGGCTCAGTTGGTTAAGCGACTGCCTTTGGCTCAGGTCATGATCCTGGAGTCCCCGAATCGAGTCCCGCATCGGGCTCCCTGCTCAGCAGGGAGTCTGCTTCTCCCTCAGACCCTCCCCCTTCTCATGTGCTCTCTTTCTCATTCTCTCTCTCTCAAATAAATAAATAAAATCTTTAAAAAAAAAAAACTGATCTTAAAATGAATGCCATGGTCTCCCTAAATTTTATCTGAAAACCAGTAGTGTAATTCCATGAGAGTTTTATTAAATGACAAAGAAGAGTACCTGAACAGTTTTGATACGAAATTCTTGAAGCAAACATGAGTGTCAGATTAGCACCAAAAATAACAGTTCAGTGCCATCAGGCATTTACTGCAGCATTTTTAGAAGTATGCAACAGTTGTCCCAGCTCTAACAATTTCCCTCTGAAGTCACCCCTCTTATCTTTTTTCACAAAACAGAAATTTCTTCTACATTACATTAAGATCAAACGACTAGTGTATGGAACAGTTTCCAAACCCCTAGGCAAGTCCAGCTTGGCCCACTCCTACCTCTGGACACCCTGACCACCTTATCAAATTATCTCCAATTCTCAGCCCTCCTTGATTACTGGCTTCTATCTCCTTTGCTACTTGTCTTGCCCTGTCAGCCCCTTTTAAAGCTAGTTTCTGAATTCTCCCTCAGATTTACAGTTACAGCAAACCCTGACTAGGGCCTGGAAACAGGGTTTTCTATTTGATTCTGTGGAAAGGAATATCTGAGACCTACAGAGAAATCTAACTACATCTGCGTGATAGGTTCAGGACACACAACCCCAAAATACAGCACCTTGGTATACTGAATATTTTAACCTGAAGGGATTTGAAAAACAACAAGTGCTGGAAGGATTCTCTGACTCCCCATACCTCCTTCTCCCCTAAGGAGAGAAGGTCATAAGACCTTCACGTGAGAGGTGCCCTCCCTGTACCTGGAAGAAAAGAGCATCCTTATCTCTAAAGACAAAGGGACACTGAAAAAAACTGAACAAATAAGCCTTGCTAAGCTTCCCTTCAGCTTATTACCCTTAGCTCATACCCTTTTGTCCTATGACATTTTTCTATGACTTTCCACTCTTCATCAAATCTCATATAAAAACACTCAGGTTTAACCATTTCTTCTGGTCTTCATTTCCTTATGAAGGCTTCTGTTTCCCAAAACTTTTATTTTCTCTTGTTAATCTGTTTTCTGTTATACAGTCCAACTAAGAGCCTAGAAGGATAAAAGGAAAAGGGTTTTTTCCCTCCCCTACATAAAATAAGACCAGAGAATCTACTAATTTTATTAATATATTAGAGAATTCCCAAGGTATCTAGCTCCAGCCAGTATTCTTAACTAATGAAAATAGTAGATAAGTAGAGCAAAGCTAATTAGTAATTTTAGATAAATTAATCTCATCTATGAATATGGGTAAACTTCCTACCTAGCCACAAGTAGAAAAACTGAATTACACAGAGGAAATAACACGAAAAGGGACCAGAACATGGAAAGTCTGGCCCTGCTAATCATGACCTATAATGAAATGGATCTTTTTAGCTTTAAAAGGAAGCTAAAAGGAAAGAAGTCATTATGAATTTATTTTTCCTCCGGGTAACTTTTATCTCATTCCTCCCAAAGCAATCCTTTCACTTCCTGCACCATAGTAATTGTAGATCTATATTATAAACCGGGGGTGGGGGGGTTCATTTGGTTTTACATCATTCATTAAGCAACAAATTCCTTGGTATGGTCTGAAGCAAACAGTCGTGTATCAGACACTATGCTAGGTTCCGGGGATGCACTGTTTAATCAGACAGACACAGCTCTGTCCTCATGCAGCTTAGAGTCTAGTATCAAATAACAAACCAAGTCTTCTGCTTTAATCTACCTACTACAGAATGCATATACTTCTTCTGATGTCAAGGCCTATACAATATGGTTTAAAATGTCAGCACCACTGATCCAAGTGTAATTTTTTTCTTCTTCAAAAATGCCTTAGTCAATGCCCTTCCTCTAGCTAAAACAACTACCCTCAGGAATGCTGCTTGGCTTCTTTGTATACTTTTATCTATATTTCTAAATTCTTGTAAAATATATTGATTAGAGAAGAATGCAAATAAAAGTTTACGGTCATATAAAGAGGCCAAGCCATAACAGCAAAGACTTAAAGTATGTAGGGAAATGGCTACAAGAAATCAGAGCCGATTAAAGTGGCAATGTAACTGGACATACTGTTTTTTTGCCCTACTCCTCTGTCTTCATTTTTTCTTGATCATTCTTTAATTCTGTGTCTTTCTCTTGTGGCATGATGTGGTGGTATGACATCGTTTTTCTGTAAAGCCAGAAGGAGCCAGGACTAAAAAGCTCAGTCCTGACACATTCTAGCTACGTCATGCTGGGCAGATAACTTAGCCTCCCTCAGACTCCGTTTCCTCACTGGTAAAAACAAGAGTTAAATCAGATCATGTATGTTATGTATCCAGCCCAGTTTCTGGCACATGGTTAGTATTCAATAAAAGGTAGTGGTAGTGATGGACTAATGATAATAATGAATAAAGAAATCAAAAAGAAGAAAAATTACAATTGATCACAAGATGGGAATTAAAATTAAAATCACCTGGTGAAATTACTGACTAAATTTTGGTGTTCTTAATTTGAAAAGGTAGTTCACTATATTCTCGACAAACACTAAAATCACGTGTAATTGCTTAAATGACTCTCATGGGAGGAAAAAAAGTTTGTCTTCTTGTCATAAAATAACTTTAGTTCACAAGGTATTTTGCTATTAATTCATCTTCCATTCTATCCAAATAAACCCCTGATCTGTACTCTTAGAAATGTTAATGTCGTCAAAGTCTGTAAAATGATTGTAAAACTGTTCCCAGGGCAGATTAAAGAGACATGATAACTAAATTCAATACCTAAACACACACTGGATCCTGTCCTGGTATCCACAATATTTCGTTCCTTAACACCTGTGTATAAAATGTAAGACTCTTCCTAAAATGCCAGTTATCTTATGTCACTCTTGTCCTCAAAAACTTTTAAAACCTCGTTGGCTAACCAATCCCATCTGTTTGTTACCTGGCTTCATCTTCTATCCATTTTCTACCCAACCTGATCTCCTTCCAGCAAATGCTAGCAATCCAGTACATCAGACTCACTGTGCCCCTCCCCGCCACACCATCCCCTCCTCCTCTGCACCCAGCATAAGTCAACTTCCCTACCCTGGCATAGTCCCTGACTACTCAGAGCCCCCCAAGCATCCCAAATCTCATCTCTTAAAACCCTATTGTTTGCCATCCTTGGTACTTTATCCTAGGCTGTCCTGCCTAACGTTAACGGTTTAAATGTTTAATGATTTTACATATATGTACTTAGTATCTCCAACAAAATAGCTGCATGGGGGCGCCTGGCTGGCTCCATTGGTAGAGCATGTGACTCTTGATTTCAGGGTCCTGAGTTCAAGCCTCACGTTGAGTATAGAGCTTACTTTAAAAAAAAAAAAAAAAAAAAAAAAGCTGCATGAAAACAGAGTAGCTCCTAAACTGTATTTCAAATACAGCCCTGATTATACTAAAGTTCAATAAAGCACTGTTGAAAGTAAACAGTGTTATTATGGACTTTTTTTTCTTGATGAGGAATTTATCACCAAGATATCATTATTCTTCATGATGAGAAGACATTCAGAATTTCTCAATCCCAAGCTACTGTTCATCTACATAGAGCCATTTTCATACTCTTCCATGTACCTCTTTTACTATCTTGAAATCAACTATTTCTTCACATTTTTAAATCCTGATTTGCTTCTAAATTCTACACAGTGGGCCTTTAAACCAGACATTTCCCCAAAAAGCTTTCAACCCTTCCTCTACTACATAAATTGTTATCTCTTATACCACAACAGAAATAACTTAAATGTCAAGTCGTATTTGTAGAGAAATCAGACCAATGTCCAAATGTCAAGCTCAGCTTCTCCTTCAGCTTTAATCACTCCACTCTAAATTCACCCTTAAGAATTCAGTGTAATCAAGACAGCAAAAGATCTGTACTGAGGCAGACTGGGATGCATTTTTCACTTCCTCCTTAGACTCCTTTTCCAATCTATGGAAAATTACATAATCTCTCTTAGCCTTATTTTCCACATAGTCCTAAAAATTACTAGGTGTATGACCTTGGAAAATTACAGAACCTTTCTGTCCATCAATTTTATCATCTGTAACTCTGGGATAAAATAGGACCAGTCCATAAGGATAGTTGTGAGAATTAAATAAACTAAGACATGTGGGGTACCTGGGTAGCTCAGTCGGTTAAGCATCTGCCTTCAACTCAGGTCACGATCCTGGGGCCTAGGATCAAGCCCTACAGTGGGCTCCCTGCTCAGCAGGGAGTCTGCTTCTCCCTCTCCCTCTGAAAATGCCCCCTGCTTGTGCGCTCACTGGCTCTCTCTCTCAAATGAATAAATAAAAAAATCTTTAAAAATTTTTAAAAATTAAAAATAAATTTAAAAAAATAAACTAAGACATGTGAGTGACAGATCCTGGCACATGGTTACCTCTCAAGTACTATTAGCAGCTGTTATTAATATTGGTATTAATATTGTAAAGTACCTAGCATATAGGCTCAATAAAACATAGCTACTATTTTCTAAACCATATTAAAATATTTTTTGGTTATATCAAATGAAACTGAGGGTTAACTGTAATATTTATCCATTTACCTATGATAGGGGTTCTCAAAATGTAGCCTCAGCTTAGCAACTTCAGCATTTTATTAGAAACACAAATTCCTGGAACTTGTTAGAAATGGAAATTTTCAGGCTTCATCCCCGATCTAGTGAATCAGAAGCTCTTGGGGTAAGGCCCGTCATCTTTTTTAACAAGCCCTCTAAGTGAGTCTGATGGAGCTAAACTTTAAGAACCACTCATATAAGCCAAAGGTCTTTAAAATACATATATTATTTGCAGATTTTAAGAACCAAAACACTGCCTTATACTCTCAGAAGATGAATTTTTCATTAGCCCTTTATGAAGTCATCTGTGCCTACAGATGTAAAACCACTCAAGAAGTATGCAATGGTCAAGAACACAGAGCAGATTAGAGCTTTTTCTCTACTCTCTAAAAGTTATCACTCTGTTCTCAGCTTGGGGATATACATTTCCTTCCATCCACCAAATCAGAAAATAAAGAACAGTGTGATTGATTCAGTGGAGCCATGACATTGTTGACTTTAAAATGTGGGCAAAGGATATCTACGCTATGAATAAAGGAAGCTTTCCAAAGACAAGATGGAACAGAGTCAGCTGGGTGTCTCCCATGTGGTAACCAAGCAGGTAACCACCACACAGGGTGTGGGGGTGCAATATTGAATCCAGGGCCCCTTCCTCTCCAAATCCATTTATGTATCAGTAAATTAAAATTCAGACCAAATATCCTACTATATAATGTTAAGGGATAAATTTACAGTATAGCAAACTGGTACAGAAGAATTTATTTCCACTATAATCTGCCAGTTGAATGGACCCAAGGCAAGGAAAGCCCATTAAATGGACTTCTTCGGACTCTAATGTTCTCCCAAAAAATTGTTCATCCCCTTAAATTAGTCCTCTTAAATACAGCCTCTCAGTCATGGTTCAAGTTCTAATTCTGGGTCTAAGTAAACAATTAAAAGGGAATTTTTTAATCTTTGGTAACTGTTGAAGTACTTCAGAAAACAAAGGGCTTCCTTCTTTCTTGTTTTCCCCAGAGTAAGGGAAAAGCTAAATCATAGGTACTTAAATCTTAGGTGCCATTTCTTATACTACCATCTTGTTGATTTCTAAATAGCAAGACAGAATTGCATGTGATCAATAACAACAAAAACTAAATAATGATATAAGACCCTCTAGCTTATAAAGTTCCATAGGTAGAAGGGACATAAAAAAATATATACTGTAAATAATAAAAGACTGTCACCAATTTTATGTCTTAAAACAATTCTCTGGGTAAAATTTACCTAACTGAAGTCACGAACAATTTTGGTAAGAACCAGTTCATGGTTTTTAATACTATAATTAAAATTATGCTAAAGAATAATACATAAATGTTACCAACACCAATAGTTTACCTAAATATCCAATTTGCAAGGTAAACAATCCAGTCTACTCAATGTGTGAAGAGACTTGCAGAGGGAACAGACCTGAATGTGTCAATTGGACTTTATTATTAAAAGTATTCTGAAGAATGATGCATCCAAAGGAAAACACTCTTGCCAGAACAATCAGTTTAAGGACAGGCTTAGTCCTACAACTGAAATATGAGAACACTAATATTTAAATACATTTAGAAAAATGCCAAAGGCATCTGTTCACCCACAAATATAAATTTTAATTAAGCAATCTGCTTATTTTAAATGAATGTAATTATAGCTCTGGTGAATATAAAATAAGGCTATATTATTTTTTTAATACAGTTTTTCTCCCCCCCAAAAATTCTACCCAAATATTGTAAGGAAAAAAATGTTTATACATATGGATGTAATAGTAACTTAAGCAGTCATTTAAAAACTCCAATGTTTACTTTTCTCAGTCATCTAAACTTTTAAAAACTGATCATGCCAAAATCATTCCCTAAGCACTGGTCTATGCTATTTTGCAGCTGCATAAACCAAAACTTCCTAAATCACAGGGAATAATTGGTGAGCAGTTAAAACTACAGGTAGA
Organism: Halichoerus grypus; assembly: GCF_964656455.1. NCBI lineage: Eukaryota > Metazoa > Chordata > Mammalia > Carnivora > Phocidae > Halichoerus > Halichoerus grypus. The sequence goes on along the minus strand of NC_135720.1, from coordinate 93,537,498 downwards.
GAAAAGTAAACAGAACCTCATAGCCAAGGGGAACCCACTGGCAGATCTGCAACCCGTCACAGTGCACAAGGAAACCAAACACTGGACACAGCCCCCCCGTTCTAATTCATATTCTCATCTCAGGCCTTGTACTGCAGTTCCACCAGTAAAGTTCTCCCTTCCGGTAAAGGAAGGCAGCAAATCAGAGGATGTGGAAGATGTCCTCCAGCTGTGAATCTAAGTGAAATTACAACTGAGGAGTAAAAATGGCCAATCTTTCAGAAGTATGGTGGGCCTTCGTTGATTCCCTTTCTGCAAGGAGAGTGTGTGGGAGAAGAGGAAAACAGAGGAATAAAAAAAACCTTGGGCCCCAAGGTCAATCCATAAATGCCTGGGGAGCGGTGTACAGAGAGGAGAGGAGGGTATGGCTAAGAGGATTACCTCAAATAAATAATTGTTCTTCAGTGTCCCAGTAGGACCCTACAGCAAGAAGGCAACAGGCCAATCTATTACCTCAACAGATTCTGAACCTAAATCCCAGCTTTTCCTACTAAAAGGGAAAGTACTGGGGCCCCTGGGTGGCTCAGTCGGTTAAGTGCCTGCCGTGGGCTCAGGTCAGGATCTCAGGGTCCTGGGATGGAGGCCTGCGTCGAGCTCCCTACTCGCAGGAAACCTGCTTCTCCCTTTCCCCCCTGCTCGTGCTCCTCTTGCTATCTCTCTCTCTCCTTCTCAAATAAATAAATAAAATCTTTTTTAAAAAAATAAATAAAAGGCAAAGTACTTGTGGTAAGAAAAGGGATTTGGACGAGGGAGGAGAAGTTCCAGAGGCAACTTACACATTGTGCCAATTAACATATTTTATGCTTAAATGGATTAACTCCTTTATATACTCACACTAACCTATCACTGCCACCATTTTACAGATGAGAGCCTAAGAAGGTTAAGGTCACACAAATAATAAACTGTAAAGCCTGGACACAACCCCCTGTCTGACCTCTTGTTACATCTTTGGCTCACATGCCACAGACTAACAACTTTGAAGGAACCATTCTTCTTTCAAAGATAATTTGCCGTAACTTAGCAAAATATTTAATTTAAAAAATGAAAAGAAAAAATTCAGCAAAGTCAAATCTGTTCTGGAACTAAACCTCTCAATTGCCTCACTGCCCAAAGCAGCAGAACCACCAAGAACAGTTACCCCTGGAGACAAAACTGTGCTGGAGAGAACAGGGTAAAATAATTATATAATATTAAATTAAAATAAATAAAACAATAATTTAGAAAGGGCAAAATTTGTAACAATTATTTCAGAAGGTGGGGAACACATCCCTAGCTGGGGTCAGCACTCCCCAGCAGCTGAACCAAGGGCAAAGTCTCCAGGCCCTACACCCCAAGGCACAACTCCGGGGCTGTGTGAGAGCACCCTTAGTGCACAAGACAGCCATTTCTCCCCTCTTTGCCCCCTTTAACTTCCTCCCTCACCTCTTCTTCTCTCTCTTCTCCTAGAACTCCCCTATATACCTCCCTTTCCCCATGGTTTAAGGACTACTTGTGACTACAGTTAAAACTGATGAAACATAAAGAAGACACATAGGGATTATCCAATTATCTAAATGATTTCATTCCCATTTTTTTCTCTCCTTACCCATTTTCATTTTATTGACTCATTTGTCATGGCCATCCTTTCCTATGATCCCATTTTATTAAAAACTCTTAAAATACCATACCTCTCATTCATTGAAAAGGAATATGGTAAGGCAAAAAAGACATGGGACCTGCTTCTCCCCTTTCCCTAATTCTCCCTCAAAGATGTTCAATATTTCAAGTGAAGAATATAAGAAAATCAATACAGAAAGAAATATTACTTTATAATATTAAAATTTTTTACTTAAAATTCACATACTCATATTTCACACTAATGGGATTAGGACCAAATGGCCACCTAGAGCAAAGGTGTCCAGCATTTTTTTTTAGTGAGACAAAAGAGGCTGACTACATAGTGCAACATTCCTTTTACCATCACTTGAGTGAAACATGGAAAAGATGACATGCAGGCTGCCCTTTCTCTGGTTAACTAATAAAAACACAAAACTTAACAGCCTGATGCCTCTAAATGTTTTAGGATATTTATTTTTCTTCACTTGAGGATAAAGCTATAACTTCTAGACATAAAAGAATGAAAGATTAAAAAACTGTGTTCTCACATATTTGAGTTTTGTGCCAGAAATTTCAGGGCACAATTTTTAAGATCATAAGGGAAGACTACTTTGAGCTGATACTAGAGCAAAACAGAACAAGAATGTAAGCAACTGACCGTGGGAGTTAGCCAAGACTGTACTGTCCAGCTTTCCCCCACTCCCTACAGTGACTCCTCATTTAATAAGAGTTAACTGCAAATTCTGACACTGTAACATACTTCAGGAAACAAATAAGCCAATTTGATTACAAACCTAATCAGTTGGGCTGGTATCTATCTAATGGCTGTTGTGCATAAAATAACATATTTTCCCATTTCTTACTGTGTTGCAGCAGATAAACCTTAAATCTTGAGATTCGTCATTTTATCAAAAAAACAAGTAGTCACATAGTCCAAGTAAATCAGGCTTTGAATGCTTGCTGTCTGACTCTGAAGGCTATGTGTATATAACCACTAAATTAAACCACCTTGGGTAGTTGCTAGAAGAATTAAATGATTTAATGTATGCAATGTATATTACACACAGTGAGAATACTCTTGCCAGGCACTGTGATGGGCCCTAGAATAAATAATATAGACTTTGTCCTCAAGCAGCTCTAACAGTGTTTTGACATTTTTAGCAAAAGAAGTCTCTCTCACTACCCACTTACTCAACCATTCAATTTATGAACTACTTGTAAGATGAATGGCCCAGCCCAACATGCCTGGCACACAGTACACCCCCAGTAAGTAGCCAGTGCTGTACTCCCTATGCGGGTCATCCTCATTTGTGTTTCTACTTCTCTCTGATGCCCACTGCCAACAGCTGTAATTTGATTACCAACCGTGAACCATAGCAGTTATGCTCCAGAAGACATGGGGCAACCCTCTGTGCCCACCAAAATGCCCACCCCAAGAGAGCCACAGCTACAAAGATTGCTAGGACATCAGCCACCAAAGGGGAACCTCTTCATCAAAAACTTTGCTTCCCTTGGATTCACCTCAGAAATGGGGAACTCCTGTCAGAGCCTTCAGCTCCAAAGTTCCATAACACAACCCTCACATCAGCCCATCTCTGCCCTGTCCTGTGGAAGAGTCCCACTCACAAAATGTGCATGATGAGACAAAAGCTTAGAAGAGAGTAGGTAAACTGCTGGTATCCTTCATTAGTATTCACAACATATTTCTTCACAAAATCATCATAAAGCAGAGTGTCTCAACCTTTTATCTTTTGCCAACACACCAAAGGATTCAGCTCCCAGCAGTACCAGAAACTCCCTACAGAAATGATTCTCAGTTGGAGAGTGGGTGACATGGCCTGTCTGATATACTAGAATTTGGGAAAAGGATTTTGTCAATGGGTAGTGAGAGAAGGGGGACTAAAACATCCCTTGGTGATTTTGATATGCCCCTTGAAATGAGAATCACTTTTACAGAAGGCTATTAGATGCTATTACTATTGGTACTACTTTGCTACATGATGCTTTAAATAGGATTTGTGAGTAGCTTAAGAATATAACCACACTTAAAATAATGTTTATTTGTGAGAAAATTCTTTCTAAGTCCCAAACAGCGGACTTAAAACGTTACCTGTTTCCATCTTTAGGACTATCCGTAAGAGGGGGGGAAAAGTGATTAATAGTTCATTGTGAAGTCATACAGGTGCTTTAGCTGAGATTTATAGAAGGGTTTCAGTGGGATCCAATAACTCCATGAAATTGTATGCAAATTTTATGTGCATGTTTATTTTTCTGGAGAGCTTATATCAGATCTTCAAAGTGTCCCAGAGCACACAAATAAATATTAATTTCAGAACCACAACTATTTACTACACAGAGAAATGTACACATAAGCACCAATATCTGAGTCATACCAAGTACAAGAAGTTAAAGAACTCTAGACTTCTGTCTCTATAATCCATCCTTATTCTCATGTAACCCTCTGCCATCCACATATATCTGATGCCAGAACTTGGTTTGAATCTTGAGAAAGAAAAAATCTTACTGAGAATTGAAGTTTTTCCATGCCCTAATACATAAATATTTACATACTTCTTAAACTGCTGAGATTTTTTTCAGAGTCCAATAATAATAGGTTTTAACTAATGTCACAGAATGCACTGTAATCACTGTGTACTTACCTTCTCACCTTCATCACCCCCCACAGGCCACACACCAGATAATTTTAGATAACTACAATGCATGTCAAATGCTCTAGAATTTAAACTTTCAATTTGATACTGAAAAGCTATGCTTCAGAGCTATATGATCAATTCCTACACAATAATTAAAGGCATGCTAAACAATTCCAAGATGTGAAAATAAGATTAACTGACCTTCATGAGATGCTGATTTATCCATTTTGTAAACGTTTTCTTTTGAACTTTGTCCCGTTCATCTGGAAGGGGAAAAAAGATATAAAATGAAGTTGGTAAAATCTACAAAGAGGAGACTTTAATTGTGATTATGCACATAAACAAAAGTAAGGTACTCAAAAAAACATTGTTTAGTATATTTGGATTTTCCTGTTACACTTTGGCAACTCACAGCTATCTGTAAGAAAATTAGAGAGCCATCTGTCAAACTGGTCTCTTCCTGGTGTTGTATTTACCAATGTTACTCCATTAAACAAACCCCTCTGCGCATTCTGTTGCATAAACTCCGTCACAACTACCATTACTAGGATGTTGTCTGACAAAAAAACCTTACTAGCTTCAGGTGAGCCCTTGCACTGAACATCCCTAAGCACCTGACCACATATTACCTCCCATCTGGTCTTCCAACTAAAAGAGGGAAGGTAGGTAGTGTCCTTCTCATCTTTTGGAAGAAGAAACCAAGACTTAGAGGGGTTAAAACACTTGTCCACAACTATTTAGCAAAATATTTAATAGCTGTGATAAAAGGCAGGACTTACATTCAGGTCCTTTGGCTGAAGTAAACTCTGGTTTAATGACTAACCATGCTGCTTCTTTTCTAGACTCCCAGTTTTGAATTGTCTGGTAAAAAAGAAACATCCCAACTAGATCCTCACTACAGAGAGCTGATACTGCCCTGGTTACCACAGACATGGTACACAGAAGAATGAGGGAAGGCTTCTTATGATTTAAGGAGAAAGAGTACTAGAATGTTGTGGTTCATCACGTCATTATTTCAAAAGAAAACCATAACCTTCCAACATCTAGAACTGACACTCAAAACTATACTACCTTCCTCCTCCCTGGTTCTAGGCAGCAATTCCCTACCTTCTTGTTTCCCTTCTTCCTCCTTTCTGCATCTAGGATAGTGATTTCTTCTTCCTTGGTGGTCTTCTTCCTTCCCTACCACAGTTTGAAATTTTCCATCCATAGCCACCCTAGGGGTAGGCTATGTCTCACTCCGCCCCCCTTCTTCATCCCTGAATGCCCTTAAACTATTTTAATGGAAATGAAGTTCCTTTGAAAATGTTTGTTCTATTTATTAAAAGTATTTATGGACACTGTTAAGGAGATTGGATTCAGATAGCTGCATAGCAATACCCTAAACTCACCTTCTATAGACACACCAAATCTACAGCCACATATGAATGAATTCCCTCTGATAAAGACCTGAAAACTAGCTGAACATCTCCTCCACAACAAAGAACAACAACAACAACAATAACAAAAACCCACAGTGAGACAGCTAGGAGAGGCAGACATGGTCTCACCAAAAACCCTACCCCAGGTGCAGTGACCCACAACAGGAAGGGATCTCACAAATGTGGAGCATCTACCTGAGGAGCAAGGTATTTGTGCCCCACATCAGGTATCACAACCCTTGGACCTGCACCAGAGAGATGGACCCCCAAAACATCAGACTTTGAAAAACAACAGCGCTTACTTCCAAGAGACCCAAAGGGCTGTGTGGGAAAGAGAATGTCCACTCTTAAAGGGCTCACACACAGACTCACTCACTCAGGGACCCAGCACAAAAGCAGCAGTTTAAAAAGCACCTAGACCACATGAGAAGGAGATTCATTAGCTAATCTTAAACCTTCTACTGGACGTGCAAGGGCACCACCACCCCCTTCTCCCACAGTCCCACTTCAGCCAGTAGGCAGCCTTGTACTGCCCCCAAGCCCTGGGCTGCCCTGGGCTGCCCCCAAGCACTACTGAAGGTGGTGGGTTTGCCCCAGCCCTAGGCTCCGTGTGGACTCTACTAAAGCCAGTGGGCACACGCAGTCCACACAGGGGTGACACTTGAAGCCCTTGTCTCTGGTGGCCAGGGTGGACTGTGTTGCTGGACTCCATGGAACTGAAACAATAGAAGAGATAGTTCTTGGCAAGCTACCGCTCCCAGGGCACAGCACAAACATTAGACAGATACACCCCCCGTGTTCCTATAAAAAAGGTCTATTTATTCATCTTGGAGCATTAGCCAGAGGGGTAGGCTTCAGGTATACCATCCATCTAAAAACCACGGAGGAGCTCTTAGAAAACATAGGCCAGAGGACGCCACCTTTGTACTCTCCCTCAGCCTCACTACAGCTTACAGGTACTTCCCAGAAAGAGCTTATACACTCATCTGGAGCCCTGATTTTTTCAACTGTTTCCAAGAAGACATCTCTAAATCACTTGGTCTGCAGGCCCAGGAGAGGTTATGACTATGGTCCCACAGGACTGTATATATTTGCATACATTAAAAGGTGCTGCCTGAGGGTCTGGCTTCCAATCAGCCAGAAAATAAATGCCGAGTGAGATCCCTTCCTTTGGAACACTGTCAGGGTTTGGCACAATCTCAACAACTGGGACATGTCAAGGATAAAGCAGGCTGCTTAAACAATCACAAAAGTTTGAGAGACAACAAAGAGCTAGGGCAAGGTTGAATGATAAGGTCCATCGCCTACACAAAACCACTCCTTCAAGACGGGGAGAGGTAGGTGATTTGCCTGATACACAGAAATGAACATAGAGAGACAAGCAAAATGAGGGAACACAGGAATATGTTCCAAGCAAAAGAACAAGATAAGAACTCAGGAAAAAACCTTAATGAAATGGAGATAAGTAACTTATCAATAAAGAGTTCAAGTAATGGTCATTAAGATACTCAAAGAACTTGAGAGAAGAATGGATGAATTTCAACAAAGATAGAAAATATTAAGAAAGTACTAAACAGAAGTCACAGAGCTGAAGAATATAATAACTGAATTGAAAAATGGATCAGAGTGGTTCAACAGCAAACTAGATGAAGCAGAAGAACAGATCATCCTAGAAGACAGGGCAGTGGAACCCACCCAAACACAGCAGCAAAAAGAAAAAAAAAAGAATTTTAAAAAGAGGAGATAGCTTAAGAGACCCATAAAACAACATCAAGCAGAATAACATTTACATTGTAAGAATCTCAGAAGAAGAAAAAGAATGAGAAAAAGGGGCAAAAAACTTTTTTGAAGAAATAATGGCTGAACATTTCCCTAACCTAAGGAAGGAAGGAGACATCCAGGTCCAGGAAGCACAGAAAGTTCCATGTAAGAAGAACTCAAAGAGACCCACACCAAGAGACATTGTAATTAAAATGTCAAAAGTTCAAGAAAAAGAGAGAATCTTAAAAGCAGCAAGAGAAAAACCACTTGCTACATACAAGGAAGCCCCATAAGACAATAAGTTGATTTTTAAGAAGAAACTTTGAAGGCCAGAAGAAAGTGGCATGATATATTCAAAATATTTAAAGGAAAAAACTTCCAACCAAGAATACTCTACCCATCAAGTTTATCATTCAGAATTGAAAGAGAGGTAAAGAGTTTTCCAGACAAGTAAAAGCTAAAGGTATTCATCACCACTAAACTGGCCTTCCAAGAAATGTTACAGAAATTTCTTCAAGCTGAAAAGAAAAGGCACTAACTAATTAACAAGAAAACTTATGTTTACATAAGTAAAAACTGCACTGGGAAAGCAAATATAAATGTAGTGGATTAACCACTTGTAAATGTGTGAAGGTTAAAAGACAAAAGTAGTAAAATTAACTATAGCTACAATAGTAAGTTAAGGGGTAAACAAAATAAAAATATGTAAGATATGATATCAAAAACAAAAAACATGAGGGTGGAAGCAAAGTAAAAGGTACAGTTCTTAGAATGTGCTCAAACTCAAATTACTATCAACTTAAAATAGACTGTTATATATAAAGAATGAGACAGATGAATCTCATAGTAACCACAAAGCAAAAACTTATAGTAGATACATAAAAGATAATGAGAAAGGAAACATAACCTAACACTAAAAAAAGTTATCAAATTACAATGGAAGAAAGCAAAAGAAGAAGAAAGGAACAGAGAGGAACTACAAAAACAACCAGAAAACAATTAACAAAATGACATTAAATACATACCTATCAATAACTGCTTTATTTTTTTTAAGATTTTATTTTTAAGTATTCTCTACTCCTAACATGGGGCTTGAACTCACAACCACAAGATCAAGAGTTGCATGCTCTACCAAGTGAGCCAGCCAGGTGCCCCAATAATTGCTTAAAATGTAAATGGACTAAATTCTTCAATCAAAAGACACAGATTGGCTCAATGGATTCAAAAAACAAGACATCTATATATTGCATGTAAGAGACTCACTTCAGATCTAAGGACACACAGACTGAAAGTGAAGGGATAGAAAACATACTGTATGCAAACAGAAGTGAAAAGAAAGCTGCTATGGCTACACTTATATCAGACAAACTAGACTTTAAAACAAAGACAGTGTAAAAGACAAAGAAGGACATTACATAATGATAAAAGGGTCAATCCAACAAGAGGATTTAACACTTGTAAACATTTATGCACTCTAAATACATGAAGCAAATATTAACAAGACCTAAAGGGAGAAACTGACAGCAATACAATAATAGTATGGGACTTTAACAACCCATTTATATCAATGGATAGATCACCCACACAGAAAATTAATAAGGAAACATTGGCCTTAAATGATACGTTGGACCAGATGGACTTAATACATATATACAGAATATTCTATCCAAAAGCAGCAGAATACACATTCTTCTCAAGTACACGTGGAACATTCTCCAGGACAGATCAAATGTTAGACCAAAAAACAAGTCTCAACAAACTTAAGAAGATTAAAATCATATCAAGCATCTTCTCTGACTACGATGGTATAAAACTAGAAATTAATTACAGGAACAAAAATCACAAATACATGGAGATTAAACAACATGCTACTGAACAACCAATAAGTCAACAAAAAAATCAAAGGAGTAATTAAAAAATACCTTGGGACAAATGAAAATGTAAATACAACATTCCAAAACCTATGGGATACAGCAAAAGCAGTTTTAAGCAGAAAGTTCACAGCAATACAGGCCTGCCCTAAGAAACAAGGAAAAATTCAAATAAACAATCCAACTTTACATCTAAAGGAACTGGAAAATAAAAGCAAAGAAAGCCCAAAATTAGTAAAAGGAAGGAAATAATAAAGAGTGGAAAATACTTCCTTAACTTATAATAGGGTTATGTCCCAGTAACCCCATCAGAGATTGAAAATATCATAGATTGATAATGTATATATTACAGCAAACCTACAGAACATCACAGCTTAGTCTAGCCTACCTTAAACATGCTAAGAACACTTACACTGGCCTACAGTTGGGCAAAATCATCTAACACAAAGCCTATTTTATAATAAGTGTTGATTCATCATGTAATTTATTGAATACTATACTGAAAATGAAAAACATAATGGTTTTAATGGTTGTAACTATATTAGTTGTTACCTGTCATTGCATGCCTGCCTGGGAGCTGCAGCTGACACTGCCCACCACCATGAGAGAGTATTATACCACATTTCAGGAGCCAAAAAAAAGGATCAAAATTCAAAGTATAGTTCCCTACTGAATGGAAATCACTTTCATACTAGAGTAAGTCAAAAAATCTAACTTGAACCACCATAAGTTAGGGACCATCTATAAATGAAATGTAGACAAAATAAATAAATAAATAAGATCAATGAAGTCAAGAGCTGGTTCTTTGAAAAGATATATGAAAAGATAAAATTGACAAGCTTTTGCCTAGACTCACCAAAAAAAAGAGAGCTCAAATAAATAAAATTGGAAATGAAAGAGCAGTTATAACTGATACCAAAGAAATACAAAGGATCATGAAGAAACTACTATGAACAAATTATACCCCAACAAATTAAACGTAGGATGGATAAATTCCCAGAAACATACAATTTTCCAAGATCAAATCATGAAGAAATAGAAAAGCTGAATAGATCAAGTACTAGTAAGGAGATTGAATCAGTAATGAAAAAACCCCCAACAAACAGAAGTTCAAGAGTACACAGCTTTTTATTGCTGTGGGTTTGGTATATACGGCCTTTATTATGTTAAGCTGTGTTCCCTTTACACCCACTTCTTTGAGTTTTTATCATAATGGATGTTGAAATTTGTCGTGTCTTTTTTCATCTATTGAGATAATATAATTTTTATCCTTCATTTTGTTAATGTGGTGTATCATTTTGATTGATTTGTGAATGTCAAATCACCCAGAACAAATCCCACTTGATTATGATGTATGACCCTTTTAATCTATTGTTGAATTTGGTTTGCTAATATTTTGTTGAAGATTTTTGCATTTATGTTCATCAGGGATATTGGCCTATAATTTTCTTTTTCGTGGTGTCCTGTCTGGTTTTGATATCAAGGTAATGCTAGCCTTGTAAAATGAGTTTGGAAATGTTCTCTCCTCTTCGATATTTTTGAAACAATTTGAGGATAGCTATCAAATCTTTGAATGTTTGGTAGAATTCACAGATGGCCAAAAGTTCATGAAAAGATGTTCAATGTCACTAATTATCTGGGAAATGTAAATCAAAACCACAACGAGATATCACGGCACACCTGTTAAAATGGCTGTTATCAAAAAGTGAAGAAATAGCAAGTGCTGGAGAGAACATGGATGAAAGGGAACCCTTGTACTCTATTGGTGGGAATATAAATTGGTACAGCCACTATAGGAAACAGTATGGATGTTCCTGAAAAAATTAAAAATAGAATGACCATAGGGTAGTTGATCCAGTTATTTGACTTCTGGGTATTTATCCAGAGAAAACAAAAACACTAATTCCCAATGTAAAATCTCTAGGCGCAACTCTCCCCAAGAATAATGATATCAAATAATTGTTAACCAACATTATCATCCACAAAATATCATCCACAAAATAACATCCACAAAATATTAATTCCTCTGTTGGCCCCTTTGGGGTATCATCTGTACCTTACTCACCTTTGTCTACCCCACAGAAGATGTTATAGTGCTTTTATGCACTTAACAAATAATTACCCAAAATCTGAATTTATTATGCTTCAAAAAGGACAACTGAACTCTATAGAGGTAGGTATACTACTATATCTCTTAAAGAAATAATGGCATCTTAAACAACCTTGAGGCTTGCCATGCCTAAAGAGTTCAGAATGAACTTAAATTACTAGTACACAAGGTAAGAACAAAGAATAAGAAGCAACTACTAGTCCTACTTACTGATAAAATGTAGATTCTATACATCTCTCATTTACTCATTTGTTCCAACATCTATCAGGCCATATGATAAGCCCAGTGCCACGGTGGTAATGGGACAACCATGCTGACAGAAAGTGCACTGGCCCTTGCTCTCCGGAGTTCATCATCTAGAGAGGGCACCTGACATGAAGGCAGTGTGATAAGCATGCCAACTGAGCAAATGATGCAGCATTTACCATGTAAGCAAGCACAAATGAGAGAAAGACCAACCCTGCTCAGGGCAGTCAAATGGGACTTGAAGGAAAATAAGTAGATTAGCAAGACAGAAGCCAGCCATGTGTTAAAACCCATGTGTTGTGATTCCCTCCAGAGTCCTTTCCTCTACCCCAAAGATAGAGTCATCTTGCAAATGGAAGTGCTGAACACATCTCAATCACAGACAGGGTGCTGAAGAATCTGGCTCTACCATGTGAAAGAAATTTCTGTGCCATGTGAACTTCGGACAAGCAAGTGCAAACAATAAAACCTCTGCACCAAAGTCTAGTACTCCTATCACCTTTTCAGCAGTGCTTTTCCAAGCCTCTAGCAAGACGAAAACAGAGTAAGGGAATAAAAAAAAGATTACTTCTTAGGCAATATCCACATTATTCCCATCCAATTAATAACCTAGGACCCTAATCTTAAATCATCAAAAAAAGACATTAAAATGTAGTATTAATTAAAAATCTTCATAATTCAAGGATAGCTTTCATATCATGTTATAAAATATGAGATTAAGGCATTCCTGTAACTATCCTCCAAAATTTTATTAATTTTTTGGATTATCATGTAATAATACAAACTCTTAACAAATTTACTCTGCCTCATTAAATTTAATATATGTATATGTTATATATAATTATACATATAATGTTATATACAATATATAATTATGTACATAATTATGTATATATATAAATTCTCCTCTTGGCATATAATGGTTAATAAATGTCTTATTTTTTAAATTAATAAAAAGTGGTCCTCTATTTTAAGGAATATGAAGACACAGAACATACGTTCTTAAAAAAAAAATCACTTATTGATTAATTGCTTACCCACATGGCATATAAAGAACGGTGATTTAATCAAATAATTTACCTCCCAGTACAGATGAGAGATTCACTTAAATAATACAACTCTAAAAAGGTTATTTTGATCACTGAGGTTTGGTTGTGGAGGTTTCTGCTAGAGGCTCAAAAGCACTCTTGAAAATGTGAGATGCGAGCTAAGTATTTGGCAGGTAATGCTGAGGTAATATACCTGGGAATTATGACCCACAACTAAATTACACGAGTAAGGTACGAAGAGTAAAGCTAACTAAGTAACACACACAATTCATAAATTCTGATACAGTTTTCTAACAGTAACACCTAAACCTTTTCTTTTAAACCATGATCAACCTAGATATCTCCCATTCAAGTATACCAAGGCAGGTTCTTCAACACTAGAAGCCTCCCACAGTGCTACAACGAGGAAAGTGGTAATGTGGACTTGAAGGGCCTCAGCTTCCTTCAGGAAAGGCATTTATGATCAGGGAATAATTTAAGTCTGGGGAGACAGTGATTTGCCACTTTCCAAAAGCATTATTTCAAAAGGGAGTTACTTCGAAAGGGAGTATTCCAGATTATACCATCTAATTTTCCAATTACAAGTCTCATAATGGTTCTTTATTTCATTTCAGTAAGGGATGTCTAACATTGAGATTTATATTTAGGGCAACATTGCTACGACAACAAAAAGGGAGAACGATTCCTGAGATTTTAACTGATGTTACTGGTTTTACAGACTATCCAGTTATTTTTCTGAATGAAGTTTTAGAACATTCCTCTATTGGAAAATTATTTCATGTATAGACTAAGTTTCAAGTAAAAATATACACCTATGATCACCTTAGGTACAACCTGGCTGAAAATATGTAATGACACAGAAAGCAAAGAATAACAGCATTTAGAAAACACAAATGTGCAAAAAGAGCACTTATTACTGTTACAACCTACGCTGACTGGTTTTCAGTAAAACCCAATGGAAATTAAATCCACTTAGTATCACACATAAAATAAATATTAGGATTATTTAAATACATCTCCTATGTACAACAAGAGGGTGAAAGTTCTCTCCAGGGAGGCTCATTAGTTATTATGTAGCCTGTCCGGATTTCTGAAGGGTGCCCCACAGTCTGCTAAACTCCCTCCACACAAACCAACACAGGTAATGCAACTTTCCTTTCTCAGTACTGAAAACATGAAAGTGATATTACAGGTCAAACTACTAACCCATACAGCACATCAGCCCCACCAGCTTTGCGTTCCAGTCTTGATCATTCCTCATGAGCTGCCCCATCATTCTGAGAGTAGTGTGTCCAGTAGTTCCCTAAACTTTCCGTACAAACTCTGATGTGTCAGAGTCCTGTTAACTTTCTATGTAGAAAGAAAAACACTGACTAGACACTCCCACTTGTAAGCTGAAAACTAGTCAACTCCCCCTTTTAAACAAACACTAGCAAAGCCAGCCTCCTGCACTATTTTGTATAGAATATATACAACTATTACTAAAAAAAACTAAGTTATCTTTCTCCTTTTAATTTTAAGCTGTTGATATGAAGTCCCTTAAAAAGAGAGTTTTGATTTCCTAACTTTTTTTGCAACAAGGCAAACCAATAGGATGTTACATTTCACTGCCGAACTAGCTCATCACATTCTCTAACACCCCAGGCAGAATTCCCCTGGAATAAAAAACAACACCCAGCCTAACTTGTTTAACTCATCCCTGATATTCATGCTATGAAGGTGATTTAGAAAGCTCAACTTTATATGCTAGACACATATCCTTCAGGGGGAATTCCACCACCAAGTATTTATGTACATTTCACAAAAATTTTCACTTCAATCATAATTCTTTGAGCTGGATGATACCTCTTCATTTTAAAGATATAAAAAACAAGATTTGGGGAGATTAAGAAAGCAGCTTAATATTCCACAACCTAAGTGGGATCTTTAATCTGATTCTAAAACCCACTTCTTTTCTATGTCATCAAACAATAGAACCTCTAATCGAATAATGCAGGAAAAACAAGGGATCTCCAATTTATGAGATCTTTGCTTCTGAGCATGAATGAAAAAATGTCAAGAAATGAGAACCCCTGGGGTGCCTGGCTGGTCCTGAGTTCGAGCCTCACACTGGGTGTAGAGATTACATAAATAAATAAATAAATAAATAAATAAATAAATAAATAAATAAAATTTAAAAAGGAAGGGAGGGAGGGAAGAAAGGGGAACCCCTGTTCTAAAGAAGCAACAGACCAAGCACCTTCAGTTCTCCTATGTTTGTCTGAAACATTAGACAAACAGACCTCCCTGAATAGAAACTGTATGAACTATAACTTCAAAATGACAAACAACAACAAAAAGAACACTAGTTATTTTCAGCTACAGGGAACCAGCAAATTCCATCATGCCAAGGGAAAAGACCCTGCTAGGTTAATAGTTGCCAATATGCTTTGGGAAATATCCACATATGATCTTTAACTCTATTCTAAATACACCATAAATGAAAAAAGTATACATCAACTTCTGCAGAGAAGTTTAAAGTATCTGCTCAGTAAGTATCCTTGGCTTCCTTTCTCTCCCTTTCTAATTGTCTTTGTTTTATTAGAGCCCCTGCCCCACCACAGAATAGCCTGAGTTTACCCATTTCACTGAAGGAGGGTTATAATAGTAGCAAACAACGTGGGAGCACTTACTATTTGCCAGGTATTGTTCTCAGCAACATACATACAACACACATACACTGCATATTGTCCTCACAACAATCCTGTGAGATAATGTCCATTTACAAAAGAAGAAACAGAGGCACTCAGGGGTCAAACAACTTGCCCAGGGTCATACAGCTACTAAGGTGGGGGGAAGGGAGAGGATGCAGTTTGTAAAAGCATATTCAGTATTATAAATTTCATACTTAGAAAACAAAATGCTAACTTCTTAATAAGTTAACAACAAAAAGTAAAAAGTGAGGCTTGGACAAATCTTCAGTGGTGAGGATACACAAAAGATGGAATTCACCTTCTGTAGATCAGTCATTCTCAAGAATACAGGAAAGCTAATTGCAGTGCTTTACCAAGAGGTCACATCAGAATTTACGGCAAGCATGAGATTTCTGTTTTATTAATAAGGTTCATATGTGAATTTCAAAAGACTGGACAACACTTTGCAAAAGGCTCTATCTTAAAAAAAAAAAAGAAAGAAACGATGAAGTGTTGGAGCCATGTGGAAAAAAGACAGGGGTGGGAGAGAATAAGGGGATGGATCTAGTCGGTTTCCCCGCCACTGCCCAGAAATAGCTCTGTAGTACAATCCAGTAAAAATAGCAAGGGAAAACCTCTAAGATTTCTATCATTATAGAAGGAAAACTGGCTGGAAGAAATAGTTGGGATTAGTGAAAAGACCAGCTCCTGAGACAATGACCACTGATGAGCAGGGAGCTGGATAAGAATGGATCAGACCTGATGCACAGCACCACTCCATTCCCCCTGCCCCGCCCAGTGCCCCCTCTGGCCACCTGTGAGCTGGCAGCCTGTACCCAATCACCACCTAGCAGCTCTGCCCTTCGTCGTAGTAACAAATCCCTTGCCCACCTGATGTGACGCTCACCTACAGTGGCCCCAGCCAACATCATCTGTGACTGGAGGTTGTAGGTGTAATGGTAAGAGCAAGGGAGTCCCTGCTCCTATTTTAGTTGAAAAATCTTACCAATTATTCCCACAGAGATATCATTATGCTTTATTTCTGTAAGTACAGAGCTACAACTAATCCAACTTTCCCCCACTGATCCGTGTGACCCAGCTCTGTGGGACTACAGACCTAGAGGAAGATACTTAACATCTCTGAGCCTTCGACGTAGCATCTACCCCCGTCCCTGTTTTGTTAAAAGCAGGATTCTTATTAGGAAAATTCCACCAAAATCATGCCATTAAATTATCATTAAAAAAAAATCAGCAACACAGCTGAGAACTCCATGGGTGAAAGTCTATCAATGTTATTTCCCAGTAATTTCTTAGCTTAGTCACTACTGCAAAGGCCCATATACTTCAAGCCTATACCTGATCTCTCCTAATCAGGAGTATTGTTCTGTCTCTGTTGTAATTACTTTTGGTAACAGGAGATTCTCAGACTGTTGCATGATACAAAGAAATACTTTAAGACTATAGTTGAGACAGTCTCTCCTCTTTCATTTTCAGGTTCAATTACTCACAGCTTAAAAAGAATTCTTCCTCCTCTACAAGAAATGACAGGATTAAAAAAAAAATTCCACGGTTGCCCCTTTCTTATTACTAGCTTTATCAATTTAAATCCCGAATGTTGATGAATCTCAGCTTTTGTTTTTTATGACTATTATTTGTTAACATCTGAATCTAAATAAAATTGACATTACTTTCTGTTGCAGTCCCTCCTTGCTGAGAGCATAACCAGTCTACTGCTTCTGTGCTAGACAGTAAGTACAGTTAAAAACCACATTTAAAACAGAGTTATTGGCATATCTTCATAAAGAAGCTCTTTACATTTTCAAAAATCCTTAATCCTTCTGCCAAGAAAATGAATATAGCTTAAAAAGGAGATATTATTTCAAGATAAGCATGGAACTGACAACGCATCTCAAACATATAGCTATAATAAAATCTTCAGACTTACACTATCTGGCAGTACATGAAGAAATTATACAATATTAGAAATGAGAATGAGGAAAAAAATTTAAGGTTTTATTTTTAAGTAATGGGGGCTCAAACTTATAGCCCCAAGATCAAAAGTCACATGCTCTACCGACTGAGCCAGCCAGGTGCCCTGAGAATGAAAGAATTTTTTAAACAAATGAAACCATTAGGAGAAAACACAGAAAATTGTGTTTTAAAAATAGCTGGGAGGAAGAGTGTTTCAAAGCAAATTACAAAACCTCCAAAAAACACGAACATATAAAGGCAGACAAAAAAATTTTTTAAGGCAGACAAATTTGGGGCACCTGGGTGGCTCAGTCAGTTAAGTAGCTGACTTTCGATTCTGGCTCAGGTCATACATGATCTCAGGTTTGTGGCATTGAGCCCCATGTCAGGCTCCACACTGGGCATAGAGGCTACTTGGGATTCTCTCTCTCCCTCTCTCTCTGCCCCTCTCCCTACACCCCACCCCCCACCCCCACTAATGTGTGCTCACGCTCTCTCTCTCTCTCTCTCTCAAAATTAATTAATTAATAAAGGCAGACAAATTTGACAAAGTACTGATGTAACAGTGACACTATAAATGAAGTTAAAAATAAAGCATGACTAACTGAAAGAAAATATATGCTACATATATAATACACACTAAAACATCCAAAATATAACTCCTATTAATCAGTAGGAAAAAAGACAGCCCCTTCCCAATTACAAATGATTTGATCATAACGAGTCTACAAGTCAAAAAGAAGGAATGCAAAATGGCCAACAAAGACATGGGGAAATACATCACCCATCCTACAGAATATCAATAATGGAAACCTTGCACATAGTGACATGAAAAAGATTCTAAGATATATAGTTAAGTGAAAAAAATAATAATATATATAAAAGATGCGTGTCAAATTGGAAAGAACAGTTTCATCAGAAGAGGGTAGAAGCTGGAAGGAGTGGGGATCAGGGTGATATAATGCATATTTCATTCTCCATATTTCTGTATTGAGTGTTTGAATCTCTTACAAGGAAGATGCCTTTGTGTATTACGTGAATAATAACTGTGAGAAAAAAAGGTGTCTCAAGTACTTTTATTCATTTATATATTCAATACTCTGACAGACTTTATAGAAGACACAGAAAAAAGACTAAGTCACAGGTCAGAGTACCCCCACTCAGATCTGAAGACAGAGCTAAACACTTCAGTTATGGCTAGGCTGCTTTTAGGTTGCTGGCTGCAGGAGGAAAGGGAGAGCAAGGGAGAGAGGGGAAGGGCGAGGGAAGCGGAAAGAGGAGTAAGAGGGCGGGAGAAGAAGGGGACACTCAGCTGGTGACACCTTTTCAGAGGATGATTGCCCGGGCTGGGATCCAAAATGACGAGGCTGTAGAAAGTCTCTGAAAGGAGAATTGATAACTGAGAATATATTCAGAAATTATCCTGCTCGGAGGGCACCCTGGTTTGAAGTTTAATAGCCACAGGACAAAATACAGTCATGGTTCTGCTCTCCTCTGTCAGGAATCCAGAAGCAGGCCAAGGATAGAATGTGCTAAGTAAGCTGAGGCAGAGATGATGTAGAACAGTAGAGCCGTAAATCTCTCCACACAAAGGCTTTTTTGGATAGCTCCTCCCCTGCTGCCACCACTCCCCACAATCAACAATCAGATCTGGTACTTTCCTGCCACCGCAGGGGCTGCGTGGCTGAGCATCCGCAGTAGAGGTGGCTGCGGACAAAAGAAGTACTTACTGGATTCTGCTCTGAAGAATTTACTGGTATCTGTCCTCACAACTGCAGTTCTTTCTATTGCAGAACTGCAATAGAAAACACCTAACATCTGATTTTAGCCTACTTTCTCCAACGGAGCACACTAAAAACACATGAACATGAAGAACCCTCTAAGTACAGTTACGCTGCTACAACATTGAAGAACTGTTTATGATCTAGCTGCTGTCCTTCTGAGTCACTGTTAAGGGTAGAAAGTTTCTGCAATTCTTTATCTGTGTTCAACAACTTAAAGAAATTACAGTTCTTTTAGGGTTTTCAATCTTTGCCTTTCCTTCAGATTCAGAGGTCTGGTTAAGAATATATCCTAAAGAGCATAGTTATTATATACAAGTTGATGAAAACAAAGTAAATAAACATTGTTTCCACACTATTTATATAGAGATAAATCCACCAAGATTATGAGTACCTGAGATCATGTGCGGTTTTAAAGTCTTTAGTTTTGAAAACTTTTACAATTATAACTACCATATGGAAGGAAAACAGAACCACTCACTTTAAAATCCAAATCAATCCAAGTTAACCCAAAAATTAAGACCTCCAAAAGCTCAGAGAAAAATATAAATGACAAATTATAATGAATGCTTATTGTGTTCTCAGATTTCTTTCAAATTGTATGACTTGTTGGTTTCTGAAAGAATTTTTCCTCTTTCCCTTATTTTCTGTCCCAACCAATACCTTAGATAATATACACTTATGTAAGTTTAGTAAGTAATCAGGTGCCTTTAGGCTTTAAAACATAAAAAAATAAAATAAAAGGAATTTCCCTCTATATAGTTCACTCTCTATGTGCTCCATTTGGTAGGCTATGAAGGTAGCTGTGGGAAGGAGAGAGAACACACTTAGGAGTCGAGGCAAGAGTAAGGGACCTACACAAATATGAGTCCAGATCCTGGCATCAACACCAGCGAACAATTTCAGCTTGGGAAAATGATTTAACTTCGTTAACTCAAGTTATTTCATCTGTAAAACTGAGTAACCATCACCAGGTACCTTACTAGATACCTAATACATATATTAATATAAGCACTAAGTAAGATGATAGTAGTATAAATATGATACAGTTGACCTCAACAAATACTACTGGCTTCCTAATCATTTTAATTCAATTAGCAAATGCGTATTAAGCACCTACAACAAATGTCAAGTGTCAAACTCATGTCAAAGTTACTATGCCATATGCTACAGGACTTCACATCATCTCACAAATACTACTGTATTTATGTATCGTGACCTTCATTTTACTCATTAAAAATAAATAAATTTCAAAGGATTTAATCTGGCCCAAGGCTTCTCCCAGGAAGGAAGCAGCAGAGCTGGGATTTGATCCGGAATTTCTAATGCCCTTCCTACTCTGTACTAGTAGGAATAAGACACAGGGTGACTCAAACCCATATACTCTCCAGAATCAAGGAACCTAGGAAAAGACATAAGATAAATAGGTGCCTTAATTTCTTATCATAACAATTCCAGAAAAAGGAAAACCAAAGTAAAATGTCCTCAGCTACCAAGAAAACTATCCCTTTTTCAGTAAATAAACTACATAAAATCTCTCTATATGGTAAACTAGAAAAAGAGAGAAAAATCCTTAATTATTGTCAAGGTGATACAGTAAATCAATACAAGGGACAAAAATAAGAACTTGGGAGTTCTTGTCTCCCTCTGGTAATAGACTGTGGGTTACTGCACAATAGAACATTCTTCCTCTGTTTACCTTGAATATAATCAGTCTTTCTTGGTAAGTATTGACTGGTACCATCAATCAGTCACAGTGGCCCAAGGAACAAAACCAAAAGTAACTTAATACATGGTCTAATATTCATCTAACAAATTTCATTCTTCATGAAAGAGAGTGACCTAGAATTCTTTTTCTTTAACAGAGGTATAACTGACATCTAGAAGTCTTAATAACTTCTTTCACACAGTTGTGATCTCTTTTATTTGACCAAGGTTTTGAGTATTTTTTCAGGTTGCAAGGCTACATTTTTCAAGCTGAAGAACTACAGGGTGATTCACAAGCACAGTACTTTTCGCTCCTCTAATACAAGGCCAGTCATGGAGTGAGTCAACAGCAGGGATAAAGGGTAGGGAACACCCAAGACAACCACTCTGAACCACTGGAAAAAAAATTCAACCTGGGCTTGTTTTGTTTTTGTTTTTGTTTTTTTAATTTTTTATTGTTATGTTAATCCCCATACATTACATCATTAGTTTTAGATATAGTGTTCCATGATTCATTGTTTGTGCATAACACCCAGTGCTCCATGCAGAACGTGCCCTCCTCAATACCCATCACCAAGCTAACCCATCCTCCCACCCCCCTCCCCTCTAGAACCCTCAGTTTGTTTTTCAGAGTCCATCGTCTCTCATGGTTCTTCTCCCCCTCCGATTTCCCCCCCTTCATTCTTCCCCTCCTGCTACATTCTTCTTCTTCTTTTTTTCTTTCTTAACATATATTGCATTATTTGTTTCAGAGGTACAGATCTGAGATTCAACAGTCTTGCACAATTCGCAGCGCTTACCAGAGCACATACCCTCCCCAGTGTCCATCACCCAGTCACCCCATCCCTCCCACCCCACCCCCCACTCCAGCAACCCTCAGTTTGTTTCCTGAGATTAAGAATTCCTCATATCAGTGAGGTCATATGATACATGTCTTTCTCTGTTTGACTTATTTCGCTCAGCATAATACCCTCCAGTTCCATCCACGTCGTTGCAAATGGCAAGATCTCATTCCTTTTGATGGCTGCATAATATTCCATTGTGTATATATACCACATCTTCTTTATTCATTCATCTGTCCATGGACATCTTGGCTCTTTCCACAGTTTGGCTATTGTGGACATTGCTGCTATAAACATCGGGGTGCACGTACCCTTTCAGGTCCCTACTTTTGTATCTTTGGGGTAAATACCCAGGAGTGCAATTGCTGGATCATATGGTAGCTCTATTTTCAACTTTTTGAGGAACCTCCATACTGTTTTCCAGAGTGGCTGCACCAGCGTGCATTCCCACCAACAGTGTAGGAGGGTTCCCCTTTCTGAACCTGGGCTTGCTTTACAATGAGATTACCTCCCACCCAAAGTTTCATATTTAAATGTAGTTTACAGCTTGTGGGGCAACTGCTTCAGTGACAGCATCACCGTCCATGTGCCAGTGGGCTTCAGAAGCCACATAGCAGGTGACCTCACTTCATCCCCGCAGGGCTCTGGCACCCCCTTCCCGCAGCCACACCCACGCGTGCTGATGAGCAAAAGGAAAGACACACAGAGTAGTAAGTGTCTGGAGCGCCAGGAGACTGCTCCCTGAGGCTTCATTCCTCTCAGGGCGAAAAGCTCCTCAAACTTGTTTTAGTCAGAGATGCGCTCTCCCAAACAGAGCTTACCCAGAATGCAACGGGTGACACAGATGGGGATGAAAGGGCTCTGACCCACGCTGAGAGGAGAAAAGAGCTTCTCCCTAAGCTACTCCCTAGAACATCGCCTTTCCAGGCCTCAACTTTCTACAGAACTCCCGTCTTGTCCACCTGCTTTTTTCCCCTTGAACACAAAAGGAAATCCTGAAGAACAGGACACTCTTCTCAGACATCCCTCCAGGCATTTTTAAAACACTCTACACACCTTTATTTTCTCCTATTACGACAGTGGTCTCAAACTTTCATGTGACCCTCCTACCTATCCTCATAAGAAAGTAACATGTCACACTCTAAGTCCCTTAAAACAAAAGAAAAAAAGAAGATATATGCCAGAAGAGAATAGTGCAGTTTTTTAGTTTGTTTCCACACTTATTAGTGAGTAGATAAATGATATCACAAAGATCAGGGCTGGCAGAACAAAGAGGAGAAACTGAGTATTAAGGACATGCCAATAATAACAGATGCATACAAGGAAGTTTTGCTAATAACTAATTCTGTATGGTAAAAATCAGCATCCTGAGGTAATGCTGATGGGAAACCTCTAGTGGGAATTTGGCAATACTCGTAAAGAAGCTTTTAAAATGTTTATAATATTCATATGTCCTGACATAGTAAATATAATGCTTGACATCTCTGTAATACTGTGTGTCAGGCCCTGTTCCACACATTTTATATCTTCATAGTGGAGGTCTGTTATTATTCTTAATTTACAGATGAGGAAACTGAGGCACTGGGAAGTAATCTGTTCAGGGTCAGAAACTGGGATTCAAACCAAGACAATCGGCCCCCCATCCACACTCATAACTCCTGATGCTACACTGCCTCTGGAATATAGTCTATAGAAACACCAAAATTCAGACTACAACTTCTTAAGAAAACATTCATTTCAACATTAAATACAATTATTGTCTGATAATAAACTCAATATTTATCAAGGGATTATTAATTACCTATTAAGAGAAAAAATGTGAAATAATCTAAATATCCAAGGACAGAAAGATGATCAAGTCAGTTATGGTACAGCCACAAAATGATTATGCATTCATTTAATAAATACCTAAGGGTTTCAGTGAAAATAGAGCTACCATACAACCCAGCAATTGCACTACTGGGTATTTACCCCAAAGATACAAATGTAGTGATCCGAAGGGGTACATGCACCCCAATGTTTACAGCAGCAATGTCCACAATAGCCAAACTACGGAAAGAGCCAAGATGTCCATGGACAGATGAATGAATAAAGAAGATGTGGTATATATATACAATGGAATATTATGCAGCCATCAAAAGGAATGAAATCTTGCCTTTTGCAACAACGTGGATCGAACTGGAGGGTATTATGCTGAGCGAAATAAGTCAATCAGAGAAAGAAATGTATCATATGATCTCACTGATATGAGGAATTCTTAATCTCAGGAAACAAACTGAGGGTTGCTGGAGTGGTGGGGGGTGGGAGGGATGGGGTGGCTGGGTGATAGATATTGGGGAGGGTATGTGCTATGGTGAGCGCTGTGAATTGTGTAAGACTGTTGAATCACAGACCTGTACCTCTGAAACAAATAATACATTATATGTTAAAAAAAAAAAAAAGAAGATAGTAGGAAGGGAAAGATGAAGGGGGGGGAATTGAAAGTGGAGACGAACCATGGGAGACTATGGACTCTGAGAAACAAACTGGGTGTTCTGGAGGGGAGGAGGGTGGGGGGGGATGGGTTAGCCTGGTGATGGGCACGTACTGAATGGAGCACTGGGTGTTATACACAAACGATGAATCATGCAACACTGTATCAAAAACTAATGATATAATGTATGGTGATTAACATAACATAATAAAAAAAAAAAACTGAGAGCTTTCCACCTAAGGTCAGGAACATGGCAGGGATGTCCACTATCACCACTGCTATTCAACATAGTATTAGAAGTCCTAGTCACAGCAATCAGACAACAAAAAGAAATAAAAGGCATCCAAATCAGCAAAGAAGAAGTCAAACTCTCACTCTTTGCAGATGATATGATACTTTATGTGAAAAATCCCAAAGACTCCACCCCAAAACTGCTAGAACTCATACAGGAATTCAGTAAAGTGGCAGGATATAAAATCAATGCACAGAAATCAGTGGCATTCCTATACACCAACAACACAGAAGAAAGAGAAATTAAGGAGTCGATCCCATTTACAATTACACCCAACACCATAAGCTACCTAGGAATAAACCTAACCAAAGAGGCAAAGAATCTGGACTCAGAAAACTATAAAATACTCATGAAAGAAATTGAGGAAGACACAAAGAAATGGAAAAACGTTCCATGCTCATGGATTGGAAGAACAAATATTGTGAAGATGTCAATGCTACTTAGAGCAATCTACACATTCAATGCAATCCCTATCAAAATACCATCCACTTTTTTCAAAGAAATGGAGAAAATAATCCTAAAATTTGTATGGAACCAGAAAAGACCCTGAATAGCCAGAGGAATGTTGAAAAAGAAAAGCAGAGCTGGCGGCATCACAATTCCAGACTTCCAGCTCTATTACAAAGCTGTCATCATCAAGACAGTATGGTACTGGCACAAAAACAGACACATAGATCAATGGAACAGAATAGAGAGCCCAGAAATGGACCCTCAACTCTATGGTCAACTCATCTTCGACAGAACAGGAAAGATGTCCAATGGAAAAAAGACAGTCTATTCAACAAATGGTGTTGGGAAAATTGGACAGCCACATGCAGAAGAATGAAACTGGACCATTTCCTTACACCACACACAAAAACAGACTCCAAATGGTTGAAAGACCTAAATGTGAGACAGGAGTCCATCAAAATCCTAAAGGAGAACACAGGCAGCAACCTCTTCGACCTCAGCCGCAGCAACTTCTTCCTAGAAACATCATCAAAGGCAAGGGAAGCAAGGGCAAAAATGAACTATTGGGACTTCATCAAGATAAAAAGCTTTTGCACAGCAAAAGAAACAGTCAACAAAACCAAAAGATAACCGACAGAATGGGAGAAGATATTTGCAAATGACATGTCAGATAAAGGGCTAGTATCCAAAATCTATAAAGAACTTATCAAACTCAACACCCAAAGAACAAATGATCTAATCAAGAAATGGGCAGAAGACATGAACATTTTTCCAAAGAAGACATCCAAATGGCCAACAGACACATGAAAAAGTGCTCAACATCGCTCGGCATCAGGGAAATCCAAATCAAAACCTCAATGAGATACCACCTCACACCAGTCAGAATGGCTAAAATTAACAAGTCAGGAAATGACAGATGTTGGCGGGGATGCGGAGAAAGGGGAACCCTCCTACACTGTTGGTGGGAATGCAAGCTGGTGCAGCCACTCTGGAAAACAGTATGGAGGTTCCTCAAAAAGTTAAAAATAGAGCTACCATACGATCCAGCAATTCCACTACTGGGTATTTACCCCAAAGATACAAATGTAGTGATCCGAAGGGGTACGTGCACCCCAATGTTTATAGCGGCAATGTCCACAATAGCCAAACTGTGGAAAGAGCCAAGATGTCCATGGACAGATGAATGGATAAAGAAGATGTGGTATATATATACAATGGAATATTATGCAGCCATCAAAAGGAATGAAATCTTGCCTTTTGCAACGACATGGATGGAACTGGAGGGTATTATGCTGAGCGAAATGAGTCAATCAGAGAAAGACATGTATCATATGATTTCACTGATATGAGGAATTCTTAATCTCAGGAAACAAACTGAGGGTTGCTGGAGTGGTGGGAGGTGGGAGGGATGGGGTGGCTGGGTGATAGATATTGGGGAGGGTATGTGCTATGGTGAGCACTGTGAATTGTGTAAGACTGTTGAATCACAGACCTGTACCTCTGAAACAAATAATACATCATATGTTAAAAAAAAAAAAGAAGATAGTAGGAAGGGAAAAATGAAGGGGGGGGAAATCGGAGGGGGAGACGAGCCATGAGAGACTATGGACTCTGAGAAACAAACTGAGGGTTCTAGAGGGGAGGGGGTGGGAGGATGGGTTAGCCTGGTGATGGGTATTAAAGAGGGCATGTATTGAATGGAGCACTGGGTGTTATACGCAAACAATGAATCATGGAACACTACATCAAAAACTAATGATGTAATGTGTGGTGATTAACATAACATAATAAAAAAAAGTTTCAGTGACATGAAAATACCTATTACAACATCAATATTTTCTTCTAATTTTTTTTCAAGAAATATTTATATATAATTTTTTTTACAGTTGAAAGGGTGGGTTGCACAGCAGGCATTCTTGTGAGATTTTTGTTTTTAAAACCCCTCAATTTGTACAAAAATTTTTTTAAATGTCTTATGCCCTACCTTTCCTGACTGCTACTGGTGTCATTTTGAACATGGGTAGCTAACTCTGAACTACCAGACTCAGGCAGCATTTAAAATACTGAGGAATTTTCCCCAAGAGAAAAGCTACCAAGTTCCCTCAGAGAACAAGGCACCACCATGTGGCCCATTAGCTATAAACCAACTGAGCATTCAGCAACCTATGCCTGGCTATTTAAATGAACTTTGTAAACTAAAATTTATTTCAATAATGAAGTATTTGCAAGGCCCCTAAGGCCAGAGGTGTGACTCAGGGATCTGCTCCAGTCCAAACTTATTCCAAAAGAAAAGGTGGAGGGAGAGCATTGAGAAACTGTTAGTTTAAACTTCAGGGACGCCTGGATGGCTCAGCTGGTTGCACGTCTGACTCTTGATTTCGGCTCAGGTCATGATCCCGGGGTCCTTGGGATCGAGCCCGGAGTCTGACTCTGTGCTTAGCATGGAGTCTGTTTGTCCCTCTCCCTCTGTTCCTCCCCTGCTCGCTCATACTCTCTCTCTCTCAAATAAATAAATAAGTCTTAAAAAATAAAATAAACTTCAGACATCACCTGTTAGGTAATGACTAAAAGACTCAAACCACTAAAAATATACACATCCAATCTCCATTTTTTTAAATATACAAATCTCTGTAACTAAATTAGTAATGGCTTGAATTGTATCTCCTAAAAAGCTTAGATTTACATGCCCCTATGTATTAAACATCTCAGTGGGGCCCCTACTATTTCTAAACCCAATCTTTTTTTTTTTTTTTTTTTTAATGAGCCAGGCTTTTTCAGAAGGTAGCAGTCCATTAATTCAACAAGCATCTCTTGAGAACCAACTAAGTGCCAGGCGAGTGCTAAACACGGGCAAATACAAAATGGAATGAGTCATACAGCTTGCCTCAGTCCAGTGGGGAAGAGACTGTGAAGCCAAACTGCAAAACTTCGTGATAA
The DNA here is from genome assembly GCF_964656455.1 of Halichoerus grypus. Classification (NCBI taxonomy): domain Eukaryota; kingdom Metazoa; phylum Chordata; class Mammalia; order Carnivora; family Phocidae; genus Halichoerus; species Halichoerus grypus. Next base: position 93,509,626 of record NC_135720.1, on the reverse strand, counting down.
GCTATGACAGAACTGTGCGAAAGGAGCTTAGCCGATTTTTTTTTTAATCGAGGTTTAACTAACAAAATAAAACAAGTAAACGCTAACTGTTCACTTCAAAGAGTTTTGACAGTTGTTTGCATCCTATACCCAGCATCCAAAACAAGTTATATAACATGTGGTCCTCTGCGATCCATCCTCACATCCCCCCACCCAACCAATCTGATTTCTATCACTACCGATTAGTTTTGCTTATTCTAAAATTTCACTTAAAATAGATTCTATTTGAGTCTAGCTTCTTTCTCACAGCATTTATTTTTTAGATTCCTCCATGTTGTGGCATGGATCAATGATTCGTTCCTTGTGATTACTGAAAGGTATTTCATTAACTGGATGTTTATTCATTCACCTGCTGATGGTTGTTGGACACTTTCCAATATAATAAGCAATTTATGCTACTATGAGTAAAGCTGAGCTTAATGTTTTGTTTCATTTCTTTGATTTATATTTGTGTGTGTTTTTAGTGTAGGGGAAGGAAAGGTGGAGAGTATAAGGAAAGAATGAATAGGGTAAGCAAAGAAAATAGATAAGGGAAAGAAGGCAAAGTTAGGAGAGAATTAAAGGTGACTAGGCATGGACAAGGCATACAGAAGAATTATGGGTGGTTAGGCCAAATAAAAGGTCTGTAGAGATATGCCATGCTAAGGAATGGGGGACTCCATCAGCAATGCCATAGAGAAGAGGAAACAGAACTCTGAAATGGCCACACAGAAGTGTTTAGCTTACAACTTCACTGAGGCAATTCAGAGCACACCAACTTTGAAGGCAGAAAGACCTGGCCTCAAATCCCCACTGTTGTATTAACTCTGTGGGCAGGAGCAAGTTAGTAAAACTCCTTAAGATTTATTTTCTTCATCTGTAAAATGGAGAAAATACCAGCCATTTCAAAGACTTGTAGAGAGGCTGGAAAAAAAAAATCAAAGTTATGCAACTAAGAGAATGCTCAGCATAAAATGGTACCTCCTCGTAATGCTGTTGGATGGATTTAAATGCACTCATCTCAAACATTTACTGGAATCTAAGTGATGGCAACATCAGAAGCATTCTTGATGGTTTCTGTTAATCACACTACTTCTGTGACTGCAGATTTTTCAAGGAGATCTCCGGTAACCCTTTTTTTGTTTTGTTTTTAAACAAACAAATTTGTTTGTTTAAACAGATTTATTTATTTATTTTAGAAAGAGTGAGCATGAGCTGGAGGGGCAAAGGGAGAGGGAAAGAATCACAAGCAGACTCTGTGCTAAGCATGGAGCCCGATCTCACAACCCTGAAATCATGACCTGAGCCGAAACTAAGAGTCAGATGCCCAACCAACTGCACCACGCAGGTGTCTCTCCAGTAACCCATTTTTGAATTAAGTTAACCAATTTTCTCAGGAGAAGATTTGTAAGGGAGATATGAAAAGAGTGAGCACAAGCTAACAAAATGAGGTATGGAAGTAACAGAACATGTATCATGGCCACACGTTCAACTAGATACATGTTCATAGGTTATTGCTACCCTAAAAAAAAAAAGTCTGATTATCCAGTTACAGTAATGATGCAATAGCATAGCCCATTATATGCCCATAGCTCCAAAATGCACCCAGGGGCAAAGAAGATAGTAATGCTTCTTAAAACAGAACTTTCTGTTTACATGAACCATTTCAGAAGTCCACTTAATACTACCGATAATGAAATTTTCCATTATAAAAGAAAGAAGACTTTTTTTCAGCAATGGGGATGAGAAAGAAACTAAAGTATTACATGATGATATGGGCCCACTCCAACTGACCTCTGGTGGAAGCAAGCATAACAACTTTTATGAAGTGAAACTTTTTAAAGGAAATTAATTCAGCAGAAGAAATATGTAACTTTTTTGCAGATGACCTTTTAAAATGTGTAAGCAAAATACACTGACATTCATACTAAAGGTAAATTTTTATCTGACTTTGCACAATTTTTTTTTAATTCTATTTCTGCGGATGGGGTTTGCACGACACATTCCTTTTAGAGTCTGTGCTCTTAACTGAGAGATCCAGACTTAATTTACTTTAACATGTCATTTACCAGAGGGCCTTGAGAATAAGTGTGCTCAGTGGATTCTGAATACAGACCATCTCCTTTATCACTGGTTTCACTCTCCTGGCAGCCTCATGAATATTTATTAACTAACTAACTGTATGTGAAATCTGAGATGGCTTAATTATAGTATCTGAAGATACAGCCCTTGTTCACCAAAATCAAAATGTCACATATATTAGTTCTGGATTCAAACAAACTGAGACATGAATATTTTAGTGTAATAAAAGAAATGACATCATAGTTCCAAGAAAAATTTCTAAGACTTAAAAATATTTTCTAACAGTCAAACTACACATGGATAAAGTATTTAAATAAATTAAAACACATGTTCTTTATTTCATAAGTCCTGGATAATTTCAGCTAATTACACGTTATTCAGAGGTTAGGTACTTTCCAGAATCAGAAATGGATCAGATAGGAAATAAGATTATAAAGTACATATAATTGGATTATCTTTTCTATTTTACTGGCTTATAGTAATACCAACCAATGCTTATCTTTTTCAGCTCCAAAGTGTGCCCCAGGGCTATAGAAAATACCCAAAAGGGCATGAAATATATAAGTAGAGAGAACTGCTAAAAGAAAAACATGATATAGGGATATTGTGGGGTATGATAGAAGTATATGAAATATAGCTTCTGCCATCAAAGCATCTCAAATCTGTGGCGCCTGCATGGCCCCAGTCAGTTGGGGGTCTGACTCTTGGTTTCGGCTCAGGTGGTGATCTCAGGGTTGTGAGATCGAGCCCCATATCAGGCTCCGCGCTGAGTGCAGAGCCTGCTTGAGATTCTCTCTCCCTCTCCCTCTCACCCCCCTGCTTGTTCTCTCATTCTCTCTCTAAAATAAATGGGTAAATCTTTAAAAAAAAAAAAAAAAGTCATTTAAATTTAACAGAGGAAATAAAACAAAAAATAGATATTTGACACAAAATGGGAAGCTTTATTGACCACATGTAGAATGGGAACAGAAAGCAGCAGGACCAGGGTCATCTTGAGTACTCATGACAGACTTGTGGACTTGGAGGAGGAGCTGCGGAAGTACACAAATGGGAATGGGCATAACGTGAGATGAGGAAACCAGTATTCATAAAATCACACTGCATTCCAGAGTCTGCAGAGTGCTTTCACATAATCATCCCACTTTATTTCACATATATTTGTGAGGTAGGTACTTATTCACATTTAAAGATGAAAAACCTAAGGCACTAGTAGATGAGAGTGATTTATCCAACATCACTTAGCTGGTATCTAGGACTTGAACACAGGTCTTTGGATTACAAAGTCCCATATTCCTGCTAAACACTACCAGCAAAGAGACTGATTTCAATGATGTCAAATTTAAGAAGACTAAAATTTTCACACACCTTAAAAGCAAGCGTAGTAGGATAACATTTCAAAAATGATGTAATTACTCATACATCCTCTTTTGCCTTTTGACGTAATGTGTTCATCAGCCTAAGAAAAAAAAAAGATTACAGAAATCCTACCAAAAAAAATGAATAATCACTTCTGACTTACAAAATAGGATCATTCAGCAACACTATATAACTTTGTTAGCCATGCCACAGATTTATCTAAAGAGAGTTTGACAAACCGCTTTACTCCCTTCCCCCATCCCTACCTCCTTTTAATCAGGGACCTCACAGAATTCTCCTCCAGCATGGAAAAGATAGCCGCCTTCCAACTGTAACAGCAAAGCCACAGGACTAGCTAAAAGGAACGTTATGATACAGGGATATGTGGGATATGAAACAGGTATATTGTGGGAGAGAGAGAAAGTCAAGAGGTTGGACCAATTTCTACTGCCCAGGCTTTGGCCCTGAGAGAAAGAGGTGTGTTCAGTAAGGAGTGATGTGGAAGGCAGAGGGGGCTCTCGGCCCTGTTCTGCATTGGGTGCCCTGTGAAGGGGGCCATGCTTGGTTCTACTTGGAACAGACCAGACACAGAAGTCCCTGTGAGTCTGGCTGGGGCACTGGCCAGAGGGATCATCCTAGCAAGGAGAAAGGGCTCTGCAGCAAGGGCTGGAGAGCAGATCATGTGAGCCAGGAACAACTGAGCTTCCTAGCCAGACTTCAGACAGTTTGTAGCACCAGCAGAACCAAGGTGAAGTCAAGCAAATGCTGGGCATGGCCTAAGCCACAAGAATGGGCCCCACGTTGACTGGCTGCTGACTTGGGAATCAGTGGTGCCAGGTATCAGGGAGGAAAGAGGCATCACCCAGGCGGCAGAGGTACTAAAAAGGAAGATAAAGAACGCTAGTAAGTGAGAGTATCTTGTTTCCCCAGAAAAGTAAGGTTGCAGAAGCCACATCTCTAGCTCTAGATGCCCAGAGAAAAAGAAGGGAAGGAGGCTACCTACCAGGACTAAGCATTTTTATCCAGGAGAGTCAGAACAACAGAAAGACTGTTCAAATTACCACAATGTCAGAGTAAGCTTTAAAACAGAGTCAACTCTAGTAATTTTCTCAACTAATCAGAAAACGTAGAACTGACGAAGACACCCAGAGCAGTTACAAAATTAAAGAAAATCTTTTCTTTTCATTTCCAAGCTTAATCATGAATCACATCTTTCAACCCTACCACAACAGGGCAGAAAAGCTGCTTTATACAGAGCACAACAAAGAGTCATGGTATTTTCTCAAGAGAGGTATTAAGACAAAAGCTCTATAAGCAACTGTATGTGGTACGGGGATGAATCACTGCCTCACAACTAGTTTGGTCTTGTACAAGAAATGGATAAAATATTCAGACTATTTCAATTCTAAAACAAAGGGGGAAAATCCCTTCTTGGTCGGGGGGGGTACCTACACCTTTAGAAAAGTGGAACTTCAAACAATGCAATTTTGGACTCCCAAAAAACGATGACAGACAACCCTGTTATGTCTACACTAGAAATGTGATTGTTCTTTTTCAGGAAAGGCTTTGAGAATTTAAGCTAAAACAGTGACCGTCTGTACACGGCCATGTGCAGTCTGCTAATAAACATCAGATGTCCCTATAAACCCAAGTGTTTATAATAATAAGGAAGGAATGGCTGAAAGTTGTATGTGAACACAGATGTCAATCAAGACATTCTTAAATTCACTGTGCATTTTCTATGTTGCAACACTTACTGTGGCCCAAGTTCTGGTAAACCAAACGGTTCTTTTCAAATTCACAGTGTGGAGCAGAGACTGTTGATGACTCTCACCATAATCCCTAGTAAGAGAAATCCTGATTTTGATGGGGTCACATGGTTGCCTAGAATAAGAACTACACCTCCCTAGTTTTACTTTCAGCAAGCGTGGCCAAATGACAAAACTCTGGTCAATGAAGTCAAAGCAGAAGTATCTTGCGGCCACTTTTAGGAATTTTCTATGAAAGACATGCGGTGAGCCCCTTATCCTTTCTTCCCTCTTTCTTCCTTTCTACTGGCTAGGAAGCCAACCTGATGGATAAAGTTCATGCAGCCATCTTGCACCACAAGGCAGCACCCTAAGGCTGCCCCAGAACAAGGTAAAGGCAAAGGGAGTCTTAAGTTGCTGGCAATGGTGGTATTCATGAGCATTGGGATTAATGAGCATTAAGGAGACCAAGCTTAGCCAGCCCTGAACTGCCCCCTGCTGTTTTACTTCCTTTACATGAGAGACAAGTAAACTTCATTCTAAGTCAGTGTTGTTTTAATTTGCAAAATAGGATTATTATTATTAAGCTGATTCTAATCCTAATCAACCTAACCTAAACTAACCTGTTTTCCAGCAAACTTGCTGCTGAGAGTTCTTTAAAAAAGAAAATTTCCTAGAAGACAAATAGATAGCATTTATAAATTACAAAGTAAAGAATTAGGTCTAATCAGGTATAACATATGTATCCTTCTCTCTTAAACAAATGGATGCCCTCATTTTTAGCTAGATGCATGGTCAGCGGAAATAAATACTACGTTTCCCAGTCTTCCATGAGTTAGATGTGGCCATGCTCTGGCTAAGTTCTGGCCAAAGAGATGTGAGCAGAAGCAACTGGGCTACTTCTGGGGAGTACCCTTCAAGAGAAAGGCAGTGCCTTTCTCTGTACTTCCTCTATCCAGATGTCTGGAATGCAGACGTGGTGGCCAAACATCTCAGAACGCTGTGGTCACAATCTAGAATGGCAAAGCAACGTGACCGAAGGAACCCTGTTATGTGGCTGTGTTATGTGGATGTGTAACAAACCACTCCAAAACTTAACTATGTAAGCTAAGTTTTCACCATTTCATTAAACTCATGAATTCTATGGATCAGAAATCCAAACTCAGTACAAGGGGACATCTTGTCTCTGTTCCACAAGGTCTGAGCCTCAGCTGGTAAAACTCAACACAAAAAACGGCTGACAGTTGGGAGGCTAGAATCACCTGGCAGCATCTTCATGTCTGGTGGCTGATGCTACCTGTAGGCGAGCTCCTTTGGGGCAGTCAGCCAGATCACTCACAGGTAACCTGTACTCTGGTCTTACAGAACAGTGACCTCGGGGTCGTCAAATTGCCTTTGTAGTAATTCAGGGCTCCAAAACAAGTGTTCCAGAGGACAAGCCAGAAGCTGCATCAGCTTTCCTGACCTAACTTTCGGAAGTTATGTAGCATCACTAACTCCTCATTCTACTGGTTACAGTGAGTCAAGCATCCAACCAGAATCAAGATGAGAAGACAAAGACTCCACAACCTTTCTACGGGAGAAGCAGCTAAGAAACTAAACACGTTTTAAAACCACCACTGTCTGTGACCCTGAGCATCATACTAGTCCTGGCCACCACATGTTGCTGAGCTGCATACCATCCTGGACTCTCCATCTCTAGACTGTTACCCAAGTGGAGTAAGAGTGATCATTTTTAAGCCATTGTTACTATGGATCTCTGCAGTAAATTTTTAAGAGAATACTACGTACCCCAATATTTAGAAATACATCATCAAACACAAGTAGCAATAACGTCTATCTATATAACTACTGGAATGGCCCTGTAGTTATAATTTATTTTATATTATCAGCTGTTGGCATATTTTCTTCAGTCAATATTATTAGTGAATATCAGAAACCCCTAATACACTACAATCCTTTTGTCATTTGCATGCTGCCAATTTCCCTTCCTGGTTTGGTGCATTGTGGGTTTCTGAGCCCAGACAATAAAGATGCTGACATAGCCAAGAAACTGTAGCCTGAAAGACAATGAGTTCCAGATGCACTGTGCAAATGTGACTGAATGGGCCCTAAAGCCTCTCGTATCACAGCTATTACCCCAAAGACCCTACTCTAGGCCAAGTAAAGCATTCCTTCTACCTGCCTTTCTTGTCATGCATTTATAACTAAGCAAAGAGAAGCTCTGGAGAATCTAACAGTTTTACAGGATCATTTCATATTCTAATCATTTACTGAATACAGCAATATCCTTTTATTTTTTTAATTAACAAAAAATAGGATTTCCACCTCCTCAAATCCACTCAAAACAAAGCATGTAAAATGATCACTGGTTCCTTCATTCCCCTCAAAACAAAAAGGAAACTTTGAGAGCATACTAATTAATAAAAAACTGTGCAACTCTTATTTCAAAATACATTTAAAACCACATATTACTTTGAAATATGTATCTACAGGAAAACATTTTCATATCAAAATCTATGAATGTAGAATTCAGAAAAATAAAGTCTTTTGAAACAGATTAAGTTAAAATCAAGTCCCACGACTTACCAGCTGTGTGACCTCAGAGAAGTTACTTACCCTCCCTGAGCCTCAGTCACAAAGGTCTATAAAGTGGAGCCAACTGCCGAGAAATGCCACAAGGATTAAACACAGTGCCTGGCACAAAGCAGATATTCAGTGTGTGTTAGATCCACTTCGATTCAAGGACCACTAACTCACTAAATGACCGTGCATACCACCTAGTGTCTCCACAGCATCCTTTGCAGCTCACAAAATATTCTGTCTCACTTCCAAAAAGCAGTATAAGACCATGCTAGGGCTTCAATGAACAGAGAATAGAGACAACATTTACTGAAAGAGAAAAACCACAGGTTCCCTTTGCTAGAACGGCGCTATGACTGAGCATTTCATGCACTGTTCTTGCTGGATGACACAGACTACATCCCCAAGAGAAGGACAGATTTGTATTCTCTATACAGGCTTTGTCTGTCCAGCACAGGCAGGACCAACAGAATGCTGTTGCATCTGCACACGGGCATGGGCCCTGGCGGGTCCATGTCAGGGCTGTCGACCGGAGCAGACCAGGGATGGCATGGCGGCCAGGCAATGCTAGCAGTGTTTTTTCCAACAGGGCTTGGGGTTCATCTTTCTCACAGGTTTCCACCTATATTTAGCAAGTGATATTAAGAGTTGTGTTTGTTTTTTACGAAACATAAGTCTATTACCTATTTAAAGGAGACCTCACCTGCAACATAGATCCCTATATATTTAGCTGCCTAGGAAAGGTCCGAACATCACTTTTTCAGAGAAACTTGTATTACAGAAAAATTCTAAAAAGATACTGAGAAGAGTATAATAAACTGCCATATATCCATCACAGACCTTAAACAATCATCAACTCACAGACAGCCTGATCTATCTACATCCATCTGTTTATCTATAACCCACTCTTTCCTGCCATGAATTATTTTGAAGTAACTCTCAGACAGTATATCATGTCATCCATGAATATTTCAGCATGTGCCTCAAACAGTAAAATCTTCCTTAATATCATGAAATAAAGAGTTCAGATTTCCCCAAGAATCTGATAATTTCTTTTCATGATTTATTTGATGTAGGATCTCAATGAGTTAAATACGTTGCAGCTGCTGGGGCGCCCAGGTGGCTCAGTTGGTTAAGTGGCCCACTCTTGGTTTTGGCTCAGGTCATGATCTCAGGGTCCTGAGATCAAGCCCTGCGTCAGGCTCCCTGCTCACTGGGGAGTCTGCCTCAGCCACTCTCGCTGCTTGTGTTCTTTCCCTCTCTTTCTCAAATAAATAAATAAAATCTTAAAAAAAAAAGAAGAAGAAGAAGAAAGAAAGAAAGCATTTCGTGGCTATTTATCTAAATGGCCAACCAGAAAAGCTACCATCACTGGCTTTGAATCTCTAAAGTAGAAAAAATTAAGGAAAAGATGACAATAAGGAAGCCAGAAGCCACTGCAAGAGAGGTCACACTAGCCCCAGCCGACCTCCTGGCTGGGTATCTAGAAGGAAGTGGAAAATGACTAAAGACTATAGCCTTGAATATTCCTTTCAGTTGTGATAGAATGGGTTCAAAAGGAACCTTATTCTAACAGAAAAACTTAAATGACTAGTAATTCGGAAACTTTAAACATAAAAACTTTAAATGAAAATGCACCACATAGATACTCTGAATGCAAACATAGCCAACAGAAATAGAATTCAAATATAGATTAATCCAAAACCTATCTACTAGGTAAATAAATGCCAGTATAATACAAACTACAACTACCTTTTTAAGGAAAAAAAAGAATCAATTATAATGATTCAAGATGACTAATGAAATCACAAGATGGTTCTCCTACAAACAGGGAGCAACACATCAGATGTTATCCGTCTATCAGGCCCTTCCTGGATCCCCGGTCTTTCCATCACATCAATAGTCTTTCACTGAAGGACCAACCCTTATAAGAAGCCACAGTGATAATAGCTGAGTCTTGAGAACCAATCTGCTGCCTTTTCCATAGAAAACAAAGGTAGAAGAATAAAGACAGAAGCCAGTTACACAAGATCACATATTATAGGATTCCATTTATTTGAAATGTCCAGAAAAGGCAAATCTATAAGGACAGAAAGTATATTAGTGGTTGCCTACGGCTAGGGCAGATGGGGACAATAGGGAGTGACTGCTAAGGGGTACAGGGTTTCTTTTCAGGGTGATAAAAATACTCTAAATTTGATTATGGTAATGGTTGCACAATTCTGTGAATATTCTAAAAACCACTTTAAATGGGTGAATTTTATGGTATGTGAATTATATCTCAATTAAAAAAATAGGGGATAGTTAATTCTCTACAAACATGTTTCTTACAGAAATTAAGATACAGAATAATCATGGTTAAAATGAGATTTTTGACTATAGAAAGATGACACTTGCAAATAAGACTGCAGAAAAAGGACTTATTGATGAGTTCAGTACATATAGGAAAGCCAACTCTGTCCTAATTTCTTTTTTTTTTTTTAAAGATTTTATTTATTTATTTGACAGAGAGAGAGACAGCGAGAGCAGGAACACAAGCAGGGGGAATGGGAGAGGGAGAAGCAGGCTTCTTGCCGAGCAGGGAGCCCGATGTGGGACTCGATCCCAGGACACTGGGATCATGACCTGAGCCGAAGGCAGACGCTTAACGACTGAGCCACCCAGGCGCCCTGTCCTAATTTCTTATATAGAAAAAGTAACAGACTCTCATTTTTAAAACATGATAAGGGTGCCTGGGTGGCTCAGTGGGTTGAGCGTATGACTCTTGATTTTGGCTCAGGTCATGATCTCTGGTCATGGGATCGAGCCCCATATCGGGCTCCACACTCAGCTCAGAGTCTGCTTGAGAGTCTCTCTCTCCCTCTCCCTCTACCCCTACCCCCGCTCATGCTTGAAATAAATAAATAAATACATAAAAACATAAATACATAAATAATAAATAAATAATTTTTAAATAATTTTTAAAAATTAAAAAAATAAAACACAAGGACAGTAACATTCCCTAAATTCAAGTAAAACCCATCATAATTGAAGATATACAACCACTATATATTACAAACCTACTTATAGATATATTTGCAATTATTTTAAACTTTTTGTTTTGAAAAAATTTTAGACTTACAAAAAAGTTACAAAAATAATACAAAGAATTCCCATATACTCTTTCATTCACATTCTCCAAATTTTAAGATCTTTCCTCTAACATTAGCAACACACTTTTCCTGCCTAAAACGATATAACAGAGAAGCAAAAATTTTTTAAAAGAAATACTCTGGGAGCGCCTGGGTGGCTCAGTCAGTTGAACGGCCAACTCTTGATTTTGGCTCAGCTCATGATCTCAGGGTCATGCGATCAGCCCCACATTGGGCCCCACACTGGGATTCTCTCTCTCCCTCCCTCACTTGCTCGCTCTCTAAACAAACAAACAAATAAAATCTAAAAAAAGAAAAAGAAAAAAAAAGAAATATTACATTTCCATAAATTCCAATCTTTCTTGGAGGCAGGGGTAGATGAAGTAGTTTACCTTAATGCCAACAAACTCTTTCAACGGCTTCTCCCTGGCCAATTACTAAATGGGAATTCCAACTGAACATGTAGCTGTCAGATATTGATCAGAAGATGCCTTGGAAGTAGGTATTGCAATCTAGGGAATTAAATCTCACGGTAGCCTTAAAGGCAGAAGTCTAGGGCAACTATAATACTTTCTTGTATTCATAATCACCCTGGCACCAAATGCCTTTAACCATGCAATATATAAGTATATAAAATCAACATGCTATCCTGCTTTAACTTACACAATATTATATGCCAATTTTATCTCAATAAAGCTGGAAAAAAACCATTTGTGCAATTTTTAAAAGATACAGATGCCTAGGCTTCACCCTTTAAGACTCATATACATCTGAGTTGGGGTCTTCACATGTTAACCCCAGGTTAAAAACTTATGAAAAAAAATAAGCTTGAACTCTTACAACTGTGCTTAAACTTCTTTCTGACAACTCAGAAAAGGATTAATCAGGTTTTCACTCAATGACACATCAAATCAAGAAATCAGATCTTCCACCAAAATCACCTTTTACCCAATAATTATATACAGAATCTTGACTTATGAACATGAACATAGCTTTTGCTTTCAGTACTCCTGAGCTATTATTTATTTAATGCACCTTATAGCTAAGCATCCAAAACCACAAAAGTAACCTCTATTAGTTAAGCAGTATTCTGCCTATTCATGGCCAGATGTCACCCTGATGTCTATAGTGTAGAAATTTTAAAACAGACTCACATAACCTGAAAGTAAGACAGGGCTTTGGAAACATGTTGTGTGGCCTGCCTACCTTCTCCTGCCCCAGCAGAGCGGGCTTTAAAACCTGCTCCTCCAGACTCCAGCACCAGAGCTGCTACCTGCAAACCTTGAATACACTTATCTCCACTCAGAGTTCACACCGTATCCTTTCCATCTCCCTCTCCTGATTATACTTCTTTAAAGACAGGAATCCTGCCTTAACTCCTCTGTTCCCCTTCCTTCAGTGTCATTCACAGTTTCATTTAAGAGACAAGCAATAATAATAGTAATAGTAATAGTAATAATAATAATTATAATAATGGTCATGCAATAAATGTCTGTTTAACAAAGCACTGTAATAGAGGGGTGCCTGGGTGGTTCAGTCAGTTAAGCGTCTGACTTCTGATTTCGGCTCTGGTCATGGTCAGGGTCGTGAGATCCAGCCCTGCGTTGGGCTCCTCACTGGGTGTGGAGCTGGTTAAAATTCTCTCTCTCTCCATCTATCCCTCCTCCATGCATATGCGTGCATGTTCTCACTCTCTCTCAAAAAAACTAAGATAAAATAATTTTTAAAAAAACATTGTAAAAAGGGGTGTCTGGGTGGTGCAGTTGGTTAAGCCTCTGACTCTTGGTTTTGGTTCAGGTCATGATCTCAGGGTTGTGAGATCCAGCCCCACCTTGGGCTCTGCGCTCAGTGTGGAGTCTGCTTGAGATTCTCTCTCTCTCTCCCCCTCTGCCTCTCCCCCAGCATGTGCTCACACACACTCATGCTCTCTCTCTAAAATTAAATATTTTTTTAAATAATAAAAAAAATTTTTTAAAACACTGTAAAACAGTTGCACAACTATTTTCTCTTACGTCTTTTTTTTTTAAACCCTTACATATTTTTAGGTTAAACCAAAAAAAAAAAAAGTTGATTTCTTTTTCTTGATTAGTTTATTGTATTCATTCAAAAAGCACTTATTTTGGGGCATCTGGGTGGCTCAGATGGTTAAGCATCTGCCTTCGGCTCAGGTCATGATCCCAGGGTTCTGGGATCGAGCCCCTCACTGGGCTCCCTCTCAGCGGGGATTCTGCTTCTCCCTCTCCCTCTGCCTCTCCCCCTGCTTGTGCTTTCTCACTCTCTCTGTTAAATTAAAATCTTTAAAAAAAAAAAAAAAGCACTTATTTTAACACCCCCTGTGCACTGTATCATGGTTAAAACAAATTAATGAAAATAACATCTTTAGAGAAAGTAGTTCCCCCTTGTATATCCTTAGGGATTTGGCATCTATGGTCATATATTCTAATTTTCTCCTTACATATGCCAGGCATATCCACATAAGCATTAATTCATGCCTCATCTTTCTGATCATTTGCCTAATATGTGAAAGTGCTTCTTCTCTCTGCCTGAATCAAGTCAACATGTCCTAGTTTTCTCTGTGATCAATTAATTAATTAAGAAAGAAAAGAAAGAAAGAAAGAAAGAAGAAAGAAAGAAAGAAAGAAAGAAAGAAAGAAAGAGAAAGAAAGACAGGCAGAGAGAGACAGAAAGCAAAGGGTTCATCTTGTAAACTACCATTGACCTCCAGAAATACTGGTCCAATCTAACAAGGAACTCCAATGCTTCATCACCTATATTTTTTTACCTTCAAGAATATGTACTTAAAGTACACAGTTAACTGAAGGTTTGGAAATACTTTTGTTATCTAACATGGAAGCTCCCCTCTTATATAGCTGAACACCACAAATATATAGGTTAATAACAATCAAACCTAACAACAGTTACAGTTAAATAATAAGTCTCCAGCCAAAATCTAACTACCCGTTCCTGCGTTCCCCTCCTAATAACCAAAACCTTTTGCCAGCATGTGTGCGTGTGTGTGTGCACATGCCACACACACAGTCCTGGATGCTTTGAGAAAGATACCTGTGTGGTTGGTGCACTCCTACCTGGGCTGGAGCCTCTGTGAACATCGCTGCCCAGTTTTCCTGCGCTCTCCAGTGGCTAAACTGAAAAATGCAAGTCACCAACCAGCAAAGCAAGAAGCACAGTTTCCGAGACTATTTTTGGTCAAACCACTTTAACAGCAAATAACATTCGCTGTTCTGTTTGGCTGGCAGCCTTTTCTTCAACCTCCTTTGGTCAGTGTCAATATTCTTAACTTCTAGTGCCCCATTCACATGCTGCTTGGCCTTAGATGTTCCAACTGCACTAGCGGCCTGAGACCCCCCCCTCCCCGCAAGCTGCAAGGTCAGGTCCCTGTTTACAAGTCCAGCTACTCACTACTCGCGGTACTATATGGGAACAATGACCTTGTTTCATTTATCTCTGTATTCCCAGCAACGAGCACACTGCCTAGCAGAGAGAGGAAATTCACATATTTATGTAAAGAAAGAAGAAAGTTAGGAAAGCAAGAAGTTAGGAAGGGTGTGAAAAAGGAGGTCGTCAAAGGACCCAGCAAATCTGCACATGATTGCCTGCCATTAGCTGGCTCTATGAGCATGGACAGCTTAGTCACTGGGTCCAGTTTCATCACCTATAAGATTACTGGACTACAGTCTGCGACCTCTAAGACTCTGTGACCTGTACATTCTACTATTTTATTATCTTATACAAATGCTCATCATGCTAATGAAGGTCACCACAAGAAATACCCATTTTCAATGAGATTTTTAAAAGCTAAGCTTCTACCTCCTTTACTACTTTCACATCTCTGTAGATGTCATTTCCCCCTAACTTTGTGTTTTAAAATATTTTGTTTCACCATAGGTTGGACATGGAAATCAATAATTTAGAACTTGTATTATCTTCAAGTTATGAATTTTGTAAGAATTACAGTAGATTATTTATAGAATTATGGTAAGAAGTCGCTGCAGGAACATGTTAGGTAGGAACTAGAACTACCAACAAAAGGAACGAATTCTGACCAACCATTTGGTAGGAATAACATAGGAAACATATGCGTGCCAGGACATCATAAAGGGGAAGGTTACAGAATAAAGGTACATGCATAAGTCAAGATATGCAAGATCATCTCGGGTTTGAGTCTTGAGGCAGAGGTAATGAGAGGCAGCAGAAACCAGTCTGCTCAGAGTGGGAACGTGGGGATGGTGGAGAAGTATGAATTACAACATCTGACAGAGAGCTTGAGGCCCGCCAGGCAGACCCAAGTTAAAGAATTACTACTGTTGGGGCGCCTGGGTGGCTCAGTCAGTTAAGCGTCTGCCTTCGCCCCAGGTCATGATCCCAGGGTCCAAACTCAGCGGAGAGTCTTTTTCTCCTTTTCCCCCTGCCCCTTCCCTGGCTCATGCTCATGCACTCTCTCTCTCAAATAAATAAAATCTTTCAAAAAAAAGAAAAAAAAAAAAGAACTACTAGTGTCTGGGAGAAGCCTCTAAGGATTTGAGGGGGACTTCGATTCTTGGTCCCTGCCAACTACTCGCAGTAAACTTCCCAGGAGTGGAACCACGACAGCCTCCTCTTCAACCTTTCTAAGCAAGAAAAAAACGCCATTGGTTCCTTCAAAAACCACTTACACTCTAAACATTCTAAAAACACCTGAATAACACTTCCTCTCAAGACTTGGCAAGTCTGATTTGGGGTTCACTGTGTTTACATGAACTGAGTGAAACTATTTGTCTTACTCAACTAGGCACATGCACAACTTAGCATTCTTACACTACAATTTCATGGGATCAAAACCCCAATCCATCTTTGCTAACTATGACAGTTAAATCTCAATTCCCTAAGATACACTAACCGAATTATGGCTGCACATCTTGTTAATACTTACCTGCCTGAATTTTAAGTCAAAAACAACTTAATACAATTTCTATGATAAAGTAGGAAAAGCATTTTCTTCTAAAAGTGCTTGGCTATCACTACCCCCATGATTCGTGACATGTTCACATCACAAATATCACTCGTTCACTGACAATGTCTCTTACAATCATCCTTTCAACAAACGCTTATTGAGCACCTACCACATGCCAGGTACCAACCAGGCCGGGTACTGGGATACCAAGGTGGGTAAAAGAGATCTGGCTTTGAAATCTTGACTGTCGTACTGTTTAGGAAGACAACATTGCCAGCTTTCCAAAGCCTGCAGTCTCTCATCTCAGACACAGAAGGCCTTTCCTCACAACTGTTGTAGTACCTTTAATAGTCCAGATTATACAGGGAAATCCCAATTCTCTTAGTCAAGAAACACAAGTGGACTGTTTGTGTTTTAGAAATCTAGAGTCAGTGGTTTTTCTTCTATTTTGACTTGGCTGATGCCCTTAAGCGACTCATAAGGATCACAGTAAGCAAAACCTATTAGTACCACCACAAGCAGCTGCACCTTGTCAGGAATCAATAAATTTTCTCAAACGCTATCTTGGTTTGGTTTGAATTTTACTTCATCTTATAAGTTCCCACGTTTAAGGAGCAGGTAAGATCAAATAAATGGGCACCTAGCGTCCTTTCACACAACTAATGCCCTATCACCAAATCATTCTTTGGTGATGAATGGAAAGAATGATTCTTTCATTCATTCATTGTTGAAAATTAATATTTACTAAAAACCTGCTATATGTTATGAGCTGGAGACACAAAGAGCCCTGTCATTTGGAACTAAATTCCAGCAGAAAAAGAGAGACAATGAGCAATAACAATAAACATAACAAGTAAGTTAGTATCTCAGATGGTAAAAGGGATGATGGCTATGAACCAAGTAGAGCAGGTCACGAGAGATTAAGAGTGTACAGGGTCAGAGGGAGGAGGGAAGCAAGTTCAAGTTCAAAAAATGACCCGAGAGTCCTCACTGGGAATATGACACTTACATAAGCCTTGAAAGGGACAGAATCAGCCAGGCAGATATCTGGGAGAATGACATTCAAGGCAGAGGCAATAGCCACTGCTAAGGCCCTATGCCGGCGTGTGCCTGGTGCATTCAAGTAAGATCAAGGAGGCCACTGTGTCTAGAAGGAAGAGATTGAGGGGGGAGAGCATTAAGAGATGAGGTCAGAGAGGTAACAGAAGAGCTGGGTCCTGAAGAACCATGTAAGTCATTTCAAGGACCTTCAATATGACTCCTACTGAAATGAGAAGCCCCCTTAGAGGGATTCTGGAAGAAGAATAACAGATCTGACTTATGTTTTAAAAGGTCCCTATAGCTTTTATACTGGGGAAAAAAAGATTCCCAAGACAGAATATTCACCAAGTGCTTATTCCCGAGGTATAAAAAATTAATCCCATCCAGAATAGCCAACACAACGAATAACCAAGTCAGAGGACTGACATTACTCAACTTCAAGATTTACTACAAAGCTACAGTAATCAAGACAGTGTGGTATTGGCAAAAGAACAGACAAAGAGATCAATGGAAAAGAATACAGAGCCCAGAAATAGAACAACACAAATACAGCCAAATGATCTTTGACAAAGAAGCAAAGGCAATTCAACAGAGAAAGGATAATCTTTTCAACAAATGGTGCTGGAACAACTGGACATTCACATGTAAAACAAAATGAATCTAGGCACAGACCTTTCACAGAAACTACCTCAAAATGGATCATAGACTGAAATGTAAAATAGACAACGATAAAATTTCTACAAGATAACACAGAAAAAAATCTAGGTGACCTTGTATTTGATGATGACTTTTTAAATACAACAGCAATAACACAACCCTCAAGGAGAAGTGATAAATGGGACTTCATTAAGATTAAAAACTTCTGCTCTCCAACAGACACTGCTCAGGAGATGAAAACAATCCAGAGATCAAGAGAAAATACTTGCAGAACAGATCTGAAAAAGGACTACTATCCAAACTACACAAAGAACACTTAAAACTCAGGGCGCCTGGGTGGCTCAGTCGTTAGGCGTCTGCCTTCGGCTCAGGTCATGATCCCGGGGTCCTGGGATCGAGCCCCACATCGGGCTCCCTGCTCCGCGGGAAGCCTGCTTCTCCCTCTCCCACTCCCCCTGCTTGTGTTCCCTCTCTCGCTGTGTCTCTCTGTGTCAAATAAATAAATAAAATCTTTAAAAAAAAAAAAAAAAAAACACTTAAAACTCAACAATAAGAAAACAACCTAACGGAAAAGTGGGCAAAAGATCTGAACAGACACCTCATCAAAGAAGATAAACAAATGGAAACTAAGCATATGAAAAGATGTTCCGCATTATACGTCATTAGGGAGCTGCACACTGAAAACAACAATGACGCCTAAATGGCTAAAATCCAAAACAGCTGACAACACCAAATGCTGACAAGGATGTGGAGCAACAGAAACTTTCATTCATTGCTGACAGGAGTGCAAAATAGTACAGCCACTCTGGAAGTCAGTTCAGCAGTTTCTTACAAAGCTAAACACCGTCTTACCATCCAATCCATTAACACCCTCATAGATATTTACTCAAATGAACTGAAAACTTATGTCCACACAACAATCTGCAAATAGATGTTTATAGCAGCTTTTATTCATAACTGACAAAAACTGGAAGCAACTAAGATGTCCTTTAATAGATGAAGGAATAAACTATGGTACATTCATACAATGGAATAGTCAGCAATAATAAAAAATGGGTTAAGAGGGTATAAATTTATTTTTTAATTTTTTAAATGTTAACAAAAAATAAAGAAAAACAAATTATGAGCATTAAGCCACAAAAAGATATGGAACCTTAATAGCATACTGCTAAGCAAAAGAAGATAGTCTGAAAGGGCTGTATACTGTATGATTCCAAGTATTAGACACTTTGGAAAAGGCAAAACTGCAGTGACAGAAAAGATCAGTAGTTTCCAGGGGGCACAGGGAAGGGAGGAAGAGAGGGATAACCAAGTGGATCAGAGTATTTTTAGGGCAGTGAAATTCATCTGTATGGTACTGTAAAGGTACTTATTAAACATTACACATTTGTCAAAAACCAAAGAACTGTACAACACCTCACGTACAACTGTACAATGCTACAGTTTAACTATGGATTTTAGTTAATAATAATGTATCAATGTTGGTTCATCAATTATAATCAATGTACCACACTAAAGCAAAATGTTAATTTAACAAGAAGAGAAACTAAGAGAGAAGGGGTATATGGGAACTCTCTGTATTTTATGCCCAATATTTTGTAAACTTAAAACTGTTCTAAATGTCTATTAATAAAAAATTTTTTCTTATCCTCAAAATCCTTACTGTCGTTACTTTATTATACATATTCCTGACCACTTCCAAAATAGAGTTAAGATGACACATGGAAAAAGGATAGTACGAGTAGAAATAAAATATCAAAAACCATAAGTAAGCAATACAACTATACCAAAAATTTAAGCTAGGGCTACTCTTCAATATTCCTTTGCTTACTTCCCTCTATCAAATTCCATTATATTCTCTCATTGCCCCACAAATCTGCCCTTTGTAGCACCTACTCCAATTATAATTTTACAGATATCATTTCATCAATATCTGCCCTCATATTAGATTCCACATAAACAGATAAAGAAGGCTAGAAATGCAATAGTAACCAGGCAGCTATAAATTTGATAAATAAACTGAGGTTCAGAGAAGTTAAATAATGAAAGGTCCCAGCTTAAAAATGCCATAGCCAGGATTTCAAAACCTGACTGTCTGACTTCAAGGCCTCATGGTCTTGGCATTACACCATAAAGTCTGATATAATTTTTGTACTGTACGTTATCTTCAGGCTGTCAAATGTAGTGATTCAATAACATAACTCAGTGGTTCAGTTGGAAATCTGCCTAACTTACGAAAAGATCACAATTGCTCCCTAATTGCAAAACCTGTTTATAGATTAAAACTCAGAGTGAGATCCCTATTTCACTCTATACATCTTCCCAGAGATGGGGGATCAGGTCCACTGCTGATAGAACATAACTCTGCCATGCTCACTTTGAGTCCTGCAAAGTAATAAGGGTTTCAAAAGATGAACTAGAATCTTCCCCAGACTTGTTTTTGCTACACCCTTAACATGTGACTCACAGTAAAACCTGCTGCCTTTAAAAATGTAAACAGATACCAGCCAGGAAACTAAATTATCGAGGCGTAAGGTAGGAGTTGGAGAAAGGGAAAACTCTATTTATAAAAGTATCTCTTCTGGACAATTTATACACAGGTCTTAGAGCTACCACATCCCAAAATAGCTTATCATTTAAAATAACTCTGACCATACAATTATCAGGAGATATCTTAACTGCATTCCTGTTGGATAATAGAATCTCTTCAAAAGGGAAAGAAGAATTATAAACATTACCTAAGAAAACTGGGTATTACTTTAGAAGTTCAAAAATTCTTTTACACAGGGTGCCCAATTTAGGGTAATGCTAATCCTCACACTGGTATGTGACTAAAATTGTCTGCAAAGAGCAGTTGTCCAACTGACATTCTGGCTCTGTCTGTAATGTAATAGTCAAAGAATGTGGTGTCATTTAAGGAAACACTATAATTTTCTGTATTGAATCTAGAGTATTAAAATGTTTATAAACCATTAAACAATAAAAATTATTACTTCTAACAATTCTAAATGTACAAATAATCACAAAATAAGTACAAAAACCTGGATCACAACAGTCAGGTATATGTTGTGGTTTGGGGTATTTATGGGCAAAATGCTAAGATTCCATTTTCCTGTCCAAAAAATTAGAAATATCTGTATACTGTTTGCCATGAACACAAACTGCACATACCAATCACACTTACAGGACAAAACTGCAACAAGGAAACAGGAATCATTAATAATTTACATCATAGTTCCCTTTAAGAAAACCTGATAATACTTGTGGAATTTCTTCCAAATGCACACAGTATGTGTACATGAAGGCAAAATTTTACCTACAAAGGTAGGGAGTACCTAACTTTTAACCTCAGTTTAAAAACTTCTAATCTGGAGAAAAACCCCACTGCAAGATTGCTAGACTTGCATATGGCTTGTGAGACATTGGGATAGTGACTTCTCTGCAAAGTGTTAATAGTGCAGGTGAGAAAAGAAAAGATCCATAGTGTTACTAACAAAATTCACTCTGAAAGAGAAACCACAATGGAAAAAGTGAAGAGTTACACCCGACCTTGTGGCGTCCAGTCTGTTTTAAACATTAAGACTGAGTAACACGAAGAAAGCTAACCTATCAAAATCTCAATTTTTAAAGTAGATACAATCTTAGACTTTTTAAAGAGAATTTCTGTTATATAAGCACTTTATCATTTGGTAAAAACAAATGTCAAAGTTATGCAATAAAAAATACAAAGCAGGGGCACCTGGGTGGCTCAGTCGGTTAAGCCTCCAACTCTTGACTTCAGCTGAGGTCATGATCTCAGGATCGTGAGATCAAGGGGCCGTGTCAGGCTCCGCACTCAGCGGGGAGTCTGCTGAAGAGTCTCTCTCCCTCTCCCTTTGCCCCTCCCTCTGTGCTCTCTCTCTAAATAAATAAATCTTTAAAAAAAAATACAGAGCAAATTTTCAATAGAATATCTGAATTATTTCATGTGATAGAAAGTAAGAATAAAAAATACGTAAGTTATTTATTAGCTGAACCAGGAGAATAAGTTTCTTAAACTGACATCTTTACTGCAATAATACTCTCTGTACTAGAAGAGCACAAGGCAGGAGCCTGGGTGGCAGAAACAGCACTCCACTATGAGTCAAATATCTTCATCTATTCCTTGAACTGCAACTGATTAGCCATGTGACTCTGATCAAGTCATTACCTTTCAGCATCTCAATTCTTTTTTTCTAAAGATTTGTTTATTTATTTGTCAGAGAGAGAGAGCAAGAGCACAAGCAGGGGGAACAGCAGGCAAAGGGAGAAGCAGGCTCCCCACTGAGCAAGGAGTTCGATATGGGACTCGATCCCAGGACCCTGGGATCAGACCTGAGCTGAAGGCAGACGCTTAACCGACTGAGCCACCCGGGCGTCCCTCAGCATCTCAATTCTTTAAAAACTATAAAATTAACTATATGATCTTTAACAATCTTACTTATATTTACTCTAATTTTATAAGTGTATCCAAAGTAAACAATGAGAGTCAGGGCCAATTAGAATAGAACAATTAAAATTATAGACCGCCCGAAAATAACATTTCATGTATGAACTAGGTCCCTCAGAAAGGCTGGCCCACAAATAGTTAGGTCTCTCAGAGTCACTGTGGTAACCAGCCTCCAGGATGCCCCCCGATAATCCACACCTTCTGTTATTCACACCCTTAGGTATCTCGTCTCGCACAGGGTCGTCTGTGTGACCAACTGCATATGGCAGAAATGATATGTCACTTCCAAGACTGGTCATAAACAAAGGAGTCTTCCTCTTGGGTGCCCACTCTCTCCCCCTTGTTCTTGGGTCTCTGGCTCTGAGGAAAACAAGCTGCCAGGTTGTGAGCATGTTGTGGCTTCTGGCCAACAGCAAGCAAAGAACTGAAGCCAAAAAGTGCGTGAGAGAGCCTGGAAACAGATTCTCTCTGCCTGCCCCGTGCCCGCCCCCCCCCCCAAGCCCTGAGATGACTGTAACAGCTTGTCTTGCCACCTAATGGGAGACCCTGGGCCAGAAACACCTGGCAAAGCCATTCCTAGATTCCTGACCCTCAGGAACTGTATGATAGTAACATTTGTTTTAAACTACTAGGTTTTGGGGTAATCTGCTATAGAGCAATAGAAACTACTATAGTATTCTTTTATTTTTTGAGCCTCCTAGCTCTTATATGTGGTGGGTCACCAGATTTATTTATTCTTCTTTCACCCTATCTTTTATAAAATCAACCCCCACACATATACTTTCTTCATTTCCTCTACAACCACCCAGATGTGGATCCCTTGTCTCTTACTATTACAAATACCATAAAAGCCTATACACCTATACAGTTTATACAACTCTGAGTCAGGGATCCCCCATTTGAATACATACAGGAGATATTCAGACAGTGTCAATGATATAGTTAGAGTGGACCAAGGATAAGGTAATAGGGATGTGGGAAATACTGGTGAATGTTAGGATGTGTGAGCCTTCTTAAGGGGTCAGTCTTCCACTCAGCTCCTGCCAACGGGTGCCTTTTGAGGATGTGGGCCCAGTGTTACAAAATGGCCTCTTTTCCAAGAGGGGCCTGAACTCTGGATTTTTAAGTGAAATTTCCCAATTCTGAAATACCAATTTAAAAATTTTACTATAGTACACGGGGAAAAAACATACCTATAATCGGGATTCAGCCTGTGAACCACCAATTTCCAACCTCTACTCTAGATTTACCTTTCTAGAATTTCTCTTTGATTTTGATTCCCCTGCTCAAAACCTCCAGTGGATACCCATGACCTATTTAATTGAGACCAAACTATTTAACCTGGCATTCACATACCTCTTCAATAAGACTGCCACTTACCTTTCCAGCCTTCTGGCTCTATTGAAACATTATATTACAACAGACTAGCCTATCCAACACCCTCAGGAAAAGCCTTGTACTTCCCACTCATGATATTCCAGTCAATTGCCCCATCCACACTTTACCCATATCATAAAACCAAACCAAATGTCACTTCCTCTGGTGAAGCTGTGCTTATTGCTACACCATCCTCTAAAGTCCTGAAACAAGGAACTCTCAAGATGTCCATTTACTTGTTAGTCATGTATCAGTTCAGTGACTCTTTTACTATGATTGAGAATATTTATTTAAACTTGATACATTTATTTAGCTTTCCAAACATTTATATTGTTCACTATTCTCTATCTATGATACATTGAATTCAGTTCACTCAAAAACTGTAACACCAAGAAGCCATCATTTACTGTACTCTGTGCTCAAGATCATACAAAAGTGAGATATAATCCCTGACTTCAAGGAGCTTACAGATTCATGGGAAAGCAAGATGCAAACAGTTTCCACAGTACAGTGTGATACGCAATGAGTGAAAGAAGAGGCGATGGTAACTGAGCTGTTCCACAAAGGAGAGAAAGAACTACAGGGAACAGGTTCCATCTGAGCTGGACTAGGAAGAATAAGTGGTTCACCAAAGTAAAGAACCTCTCTCGACCCTCTTTAGCCAACAGGGATCCTCTAAATGACTCTGGTAGTCACTGTCAACCGTGCATAACTTAATTCACTGCCAACATAATTCACAACCAACATAATGTGAAGCTGCTTTGTTTATTTAACCTTAAATGTCTCACCTCTAAGCAGAAGTGTGGCCATCATAATTATGCATAGAATGGATGCCAATCAATATTTCACTTATTAAGTGAAAACAGGCATAAAGTTTTGTAAGATATGATTCCAAAATAGCAGCATTACTCTTAAAAACAGATGACAATGGGGCGCCTGGGTGGTGCAGTCAGTTAGGTGTCTGACTCTTGGTTTTGGCTCAGGTCATGATCCTGGGGTTGTGAGATTGAACCCCGTGTCAGGCTCCACACTCAGTGCAGAGTCTGCTCGAGACTCTCTCTCCTTCTTCCTCTGCCCCTCCCCCTTCCTCTCTCTAAAATAAATAAATAAATCTTTAAAAAAATAGATGATAAAATATTTCAAAGGACCAGTGCTCAGATCTTGGCTTCTAATATCAGTCTCTAATCAAAGGAACCAAGGCTTCTTGGAGAAATGGTTGATTCTAGGGCTAGGGCAAGGAACATACAAAATGAGCCTGGAACATCTTGTATGTCAGAAAAGTAAGGAAGTGCTCAAAAAACAAAGCAACAGGGGGCATGTCAAAGACACACAGGAACCAGTCTAAAAGAGCTCCTAAAGGCCAATGCTGGAATGATTTGAGCAACAAAACAAATAATATCGGATTATAATCCAAAGTATAAAATAAATATCCACAAGTCCATACTGATATAAATGACTGAAGGAATAAAAGATAAATGAGGAAGAAGAGACAAATTTCCCTCAGAGAACCCCAAACAACTGATGTAGATACTCCCCTCTCAAGGATATGAAGCTTAACTCCTGATCCCTTGAGTATGGGCTGCACTTAGTAACTTGCTTCCAAAGAACAGAGTATGGAAAGATGAGGGAAGGAAGAAACCTGGCAAACACAACCTCAGGCAATCAAGGTTAACACCACAGTAAGTCATGTTGAAAGTGTGTGCCCTTGATTTCATGGGTTAAGAATGGCGCTTCACCTCTGTGGTCCTTCTTACAAAAACCTGTAATTCCAATCTGACTATGAGAAAGACATCAGACAAACCCAAATTGAAGGACATTCTACAAAATACCCAAACAGTACTCCTCAAACTGTCAAGGTCATCAAAAACACATAAAGACCAGAGGAAACTAAAGAAACAGGACAACTAAATGTAATGTGTTATCCTGGATGGGATCCTGGAATAGAAAAAGGATATTAAGGAAAAACTAATGAAATCCAAGTCAAATACGGAGTTTAATTAAAGGTATTATGTACAACTGTCAATTAGTTGTGCCAAATGTATATACTAACATAAGATGTTAACAACAGAGAAAACTGGGCACAAGGTATTCAGGAACTATTTATACTATCTTGCAAATTTCCCACAAATTAAAAACTTTTAAAAAGTTCATTTAGGGGTGCCTGGGTGGCTCAGTCAGTTAAGCATCTGCCTTCGGCTCAGGTCATGATCCCAGAGTCCTGGGATCGAGCCTCACATCGGGCTCCCTGCTCAGCAGGGAGTCTGCTTCACCCTCTCACTCTCCCCTCTGTGCTTTCCCTCTCTTTCTCAAATAAAAAAATAAAATCTTAAAAAAAAAAAGTTCATTTAAATTTCTTAAAAATTTCAAAGAGGTTCCATATTTTGAAAAATGTTCTTAGTAAAAACAAGATGATTCTGGACCTAAGCTTTATACTAAAAATATTTTTTAAATAGACAGATACTATACCTAAATTATTCATTTTTATTTTTTAAATCTTAAAAAAAATTCTTGCTCACCAAACCTCCCTTATCACATGTAGGGATTTTATTGAGTATAGCATTACAAAACAAATCGTGTACTTACAATCCACAGTCAAATCAAGACTTGAAGGTCTTCGACATCCCAAGGAGAAAGTGAGTTTTGAGGAGACAGCTTGATTTGAAATTTTAATAATCACATAGTAGAGTACATATACAAATACTGTTTGGGCACCCTAGCAGAGCTCATTATGCCTTACAAATTAATTTACTAGAAATTAAGAATGAATATTGCTCATCTCTATGCCGAGATGAAAATGCCTGTCTTTATTGCTGACTGTTCTTTACTTGGTAGTGGTTCCTAACACTTTATTTGAATTAACCCTGGTTTCTCTATGCAAATAATAAATGGCATGTAATTAAACTCAGAAACACAAGGAAGTACAAATAAAGAAATACAAGACATTTATGTCCTAAGGAGATCCAACAAATCGAAAGCCCTGTTCCCTGCCCAAACTCTGAGCCAATTGAGAAATGAGATAAAATGAATAAAAGAGGTAAGTTTTAAGAGAAATAATTTAGACTGATGGATAAGATAGGAGAAGAAAGCAAATAAAAGACCAAAATGTCACCTTTATTACCAATAAAACCTAAATTGGAGAACATTACTTACTACAGAGAAGGAGGTAGTGTCCCAATACTGAGCTCAATAATTAAACAGACTTGCTGCCCCAGTCACAGGAAGTATGGTACCCTGGAGATGGGGCACTGTGTCCCCATAAAACTTACAGCATGGCGCAACAGGCTAAGCTATAGGCAGTTTGTTCATGAGAGACAGAGGAAGAAGTAGTGGGCCGTACATGCCCACTCTCTCACTTCAAACTCACCAATCAGATTAAATCACTTCTACTCCCCTGAAAAGGTGCAGGAAGGCATAAGTGCTACCCTAATGGAATCTCCATCACAGGAATGGGGAACAGGCATTCCCCTCTCCACAAGAAAAGAATGAAATAACCAACGTTTACTTAGTTGTATCATAATAGGTACTATAAAAATACTAAAAAATGCAAAAGAAAGCTTAACAAAATTTAAATATGCATATTCCTTGGCTTCATTATCCCATTGTTGTACATTTATTCTATGTATGTATAAGCACAGCGCTTGAGTAAATCTAGGAAGTACTTGGATTTCAAGGAATTGGATTCCAAGGAACTGGGGAGACTCCTTTATCTCTGTCTCCCTTAAGCAACACCATGAATTTTGAACACAAAAACAAAATTGTCCAGGGCAGTATCACTGTGCAGAGAACTGAAGCAGGAACATAACAAAAGGATTATAGATCTGAGAGCCTGCTGGAGTCCAAAGTCTTCTTTATTTTTTATTTTGTTCTTAGTTTCCTTACACTCGAAGGAAGCCAAGCAGCTATGGGCCCCTTCATCTATCTCTATTCACATATCAACATTATCATTCTATAACCCTATCATTGTATTACAGCTAACTCTCTGAGAAATCACCTTCTCATCCTTGGTACCCATCTCAGTAACTGTCATACCTGAGTTAAAGTAAGTAAGTGTGTGTGCGTGTATGTGTCTGTGTCAATTAATTTTGTAAAAACAAAACAAAACCAAACCAGAGTCTGCTTCCAGGACATTATCCATTTCCCCACCTCCAAGACTTAGACTGTGACAAGATGTAGCCCTTATAACTTTCACGTTCACCCCATTTTTTAAAGATCCTTTGCATTTCACAAATGCGTGCTTGTTCTACTAGCAGATAGGAAACCTGACTTCTTCAGAATTTAACACTAATCCTGTCTGATCTTGTTGCAGTGTTTAAGTTCCTGATCCATCCATAACAAGAGCCAAAGACCTACTTGCTGATTTCTATGTGGTTATCACCAAGCCCTGCAGTTCCTGATTATTCCTCCCCTTGAAACCAAGCTCCTAGCATTCCAGTCCTATACATTTTTAACCCAAGATGTACCTAAGAATAATGAAGTGTCCTATGCATTGACAGCAAAGGTCCATCAATAATGGGACAGAAAATCATTCATCCCTTGAAGGTGGGCCATGTGCTGGCCTTTTTAAAATTATACACTAGAGGACCAGACAGCAATTGCCATAACCAGGATGACTGAGAAAATGGGTTCAGAAACATTTTATGGATATCAGAATATTCATGAGAAAACAGCCTAAATTCTCAACACCAAGGTCGGAGAGAATCCTGATTACTAGGAATCGTGCACTTCTTATGATCTTAGTCTACTACAATGGGAAATTAGTCCCCTGGAAAAGCAGAATCCAAGCTGATCACTAGGCAGAGTGTAATTCCCTGAAACCATGATTTGCTGCATAGTAAAAAATATCTACTAATTTGTAGATTTTTATTTCTTGAAACATTGAGTTTGGAATTACAAAATGCCATCACAGACTCTGAAGAAAGACAGCAGCAGCAACACTTATCGCTTTATTGAGTTCCCATGTGCCAAGCAGTATTCCAAGCAATCTACATGTAATAACTCATTTCATCTCAGAGTAACTCTCTGAAGTAGGTACAATTACTCCTCCCATTTTATAAATGAGGGACGTGAGGCACCAGGATCTTTAAGCTATCAGAGTATGAGATGGTACAATGGACTCTGCATCTGGGCATGTACAGTAAAACTTGCCTAAAGTAAATGCACCTGGAATGAACAATATTCTGTGAAAAAAATTAAGTATGTGCCTACTTACTATTTGCTTTTACTTCAGATGAGTAAAGTGATGCTAAGCAAGATATAGTAACTTACTCAAGGCCACTTATTAAACCAAGACTTGAGTTGGAGCTCAAGAGACAAGATCTCTAAAACAAACTAGACTAAATATTTTGCATTCCTAGACACTGGAGAAATGATACAAAATAGCTTGAGGTATTTTATGAACTGAAGTACTTCATTATCTAAGACAGGCTGCAAGTCTCACCAGGGTTAGCATGGAAAAATATGAAACATTGTAACACACACCACAAAAGATAACATTAGACTTCCAACATTTTGGAATTAAAATCAAAGCTTACAGAGAAAAATGCTAATTCCTGATGGATTTTTTTTTATCATCATATTTGGGGATTATTAATGACTCAGTAAGTGCTAGACTTTGTTTTAAAAAAAGAAGCATGGCTATTAAGAGATTCTAACTTAGAATGGTTTAATAATTCTCTCTGTACTAGTGAGTACTGTAATGTTAACTTGATAAAATGAATATTAGGAAAGAAACAAAGACACAACTTTCATGAAATACTCTTAAAAATCAGACTCTACAAACTTAAATTTAATTATGACAGTTACAAAGAAAAATGCTCTATTAAGTTCTTCCTCATCAAATATTTCGAGAAGCAAAAGCATCTGAAATAATTGTATAAGATACACTATTATTTGGAATCTAGCTTTTGAAAAAAAGATTGAGATTATTTTCACAGTCAAGGGAAACCCTGTGTTAAAAAAAAAAAAAAAGAGAGAAACCCTGTGTTATAGTGACAATGGAACAATACTCAGAGTTAAGAAATTTGAGTTCTGTCATTTCTACATGGAATCTACATTTTTTCAAGTACCAGAGTCAAGGTATTTTTCAATGTCAAGATATATTTCTGCAACACTCTGTTCCAGTGCAATTATGGATCCGCCATAATCTATTTAACCAATTTCCCAATATTTAACAATTATAATTGCTTCCAACTTTTTATTATTATAAATAATGTTATAAACAATACCCTTGTTAGCCCTTTGTGTATACTTATTTTCCCTTATAATAAATTCTTAAAAGTGAAATTTCAGTCAACATGAATATATACATTGTCCTGCAAAAAGGTTGTATCGTTTTTATATTAGCAGAAATACTGTTTGAAATAGCACAATATGAAATACATTTAAATCTAATTTTAAGTATTTGTATTTATAGCCGTACATATGTAGACATGCATATATCTGTGTGTATATGTATACATATATACATACACACAGCACACACATAGACCTCTATTCTATAAACAGTATCTGTTAAAATACCATGTGTATTTTATTTTTTTTACTGTGATAAAAAACTGCATAACGTAAAATTTACCATCTTAACCATTTTTAAATTCATTAGTATTAAGTATATTCCCATTTTTGCAAAACCAATCTCCAGAACTTTTTCATCTTGCAAAATTGAAACTCTGTACCCATTAAACAACTCTTCCATTCCTGCCCCCACCCCTCCTCCACTTGCCAGCCCTGGCAACCACCATTCTACTTTCTGTTTCTATGAGTTTGACTAATCTAGATACCACATATAAGTGGAATCATACAGTATTTGTCTTTTTGTGACTGGCTTATTTCACTTAGCATCATGTCCTCAAGATCCAGCCATGTTGTAGCATGTGTCAGAATTTCCTACCTTTTTAAGGAAGAATAATATTCTTCTGCATGTATAGACCACATTTTGTTTATCCATTCACCCATGAATGGACATCTGGGTTGCTTCCACCTGCTGGCTATTATGACTAGTGCCGCTATGGAAAATACTGTGCTTATCTACAAATATTTATAAAACACAGTAAAACCCTATATTAGGAGTGCTTGGTGCAAAGAATTCCAATTATTTCATTAAGAAGAGAGGATAATTCCACTTTATATGGCTCACAACATCACTCTGTAGGGGCGGAGGGTGAGGGAGGGTGTTGAGACAGGAAAATCTACCCCTTCCACCTCTCAGCCCCCAGAGCTCTCATATTGAGCATGGAATCACTGAGTCACCACCGGGAACAGGAACTCTTCCTTGCCTGAGCTCCAAAGGTATCAGGCTCCAGCCTCTACCAGATAGAGTTCTAGCAGTCCTCCTCCAGCTGGAGATACTCCCTCACTTCTCTGTATGCACAGGCTGCTGCGTGGGTGTTCAGATCACACTTCTTAGAGACTGTCCTTCTGTTACTCTTCCTGGCCATGCTTTCACTTACTAACATTGGGAATCCATTATTTCTCCAGAGCTGGTATTTCTGACTTGCCAGAAAGTAAAAAAAAAAAAAAAAAAAAATTTTTTTTGTCCAGTCCTCTAAGATTTCTCACTTATAGTTACTATCTAATATGGTAGATACTAGGAGCTGTGATGTCCATTTTACAAAAATAGAAAACTGAGGCTCAGAATGCATTAGTCATTTACCCAATGTCACAAAGTATGAATGAGCCATGCCAAATTTGGGACTTAAGTCTGTAAAATTTAAAGCTTATAGTCTCTTCACTATTTTATGCTACATTTTACAAATTCTCTTGGTAATTCTGTCAGTAACACCTATTGCAGATAAAAACCATTATTCTTCTCAGAACATCAAGTTTACACACTTTGGGCACTTTCTCATTCAGAAATCTACAGAGAACACATGCCTTTTTCTTCCTTTTGGGCTCCCTCTAAGAATATGTCATCAGTAACTAAATATATCTCTTCTGTATTTTGACTTTCATTTGTTCAGAAAGAAACTACAGTGTGCTAGTTGCAAGCTGGAAACAAAACATGTTTCACTACCTTATTTTCTAAATTACTCATGAGCTTAAAACACAGCATTAACCACACTTCTGGGTGATGGAATCTGTAACTCCACTAGAAAAATAAAAATAAAAATAAAAATAAAAATAGGTCTGTACTAGTCCAGGAAACCTAAAAGTACCCAATGATTACAAAGACCAAACAAAAGAAAGCAGCCAGACACTTTCAACAAAAGAAATGCCCATTTCCCTACCTTTGGCCAATAGTACCAAAGGTACTTTGATCAGAAGCTGCCCCACAGAGCAATGATCAGAGACCAAATTAGGGAGCAAATAATCAGCCTAATAAAGTCTTCCACACTTGGGAAAGTTGAAGGTGAGAGATGAGAAGCAGACACCTGGAATGAAAAAAGAAAAACCAACCAAGGCCAAGAGAGCAGGTGGACTGAAGTGGCAAATGCCAAAAGCTGCCTCAGATCCAAGGCCACAATGTATCCTTGCACTAAATCCTTTATCCTTTTATCCTTTTCCAGTAGCCTGAGTGAAATCTCTGTACCCTGAAACCAAGTAAGACTGGTAAGAATAAGGTGCAGTCACTGAGGCACTGTTTTGTATATGCTGTAGGAGAGAGCAATTAGGGAAACACATGAATGTTGCTGGGAACCAGGGAGTGAGAATGGGAGAAGGCAAAGAGCCCCATGGTAGCAGATTTGAATAGTGAATATCAGTAATAAAGTTATGATTTTTAAAATAGATATCTATTTCCTAGTTATTTCTATTAAAAGGACATAGAAACAGTGATGACCAGGTAGCAATAAGCACACCTAGTGCCCAGATCTTGATTTTGAAATACAAAGGCCCGCTGAAATAAACTAGGACTCCTTAGAGAAAAAACTGATTGCAGATCTGGGGCAGGGAAAGCACAAAGTGAGCTTGAAACATCTTGTTATTCCAGAAAGCAAAGAAATGCTTAAAGATTAATAAGAGCGTAGTAAAAAGACACAGAAGCCAGCTTCAAGGAGCTCCCACGAGCCAAACTTTGGACAATTTAAGCATCAAAAGAATAGCAATGGCAATGGATTCTAACACACTGAATAAAAAAAGAATCTATGAGTCAACAGTAAAGTTTAAAAAAAGAAAGCAGGGAGTCGGGGGGTGGGGGGAGGATGAAGGAAAGCTATTCTTTACAGAAGAACGCCAGCTAATAAATGAAAAAAAAAAATCACCAGTTTTACTATTAAATAACTGAATCAGGCAAGGATCAAGGATCCTAATCACTGGGTAAAAAGCTATTGGGGAAGAGGATACGCATTAATTACTCACAGATAATGCATTAATTACAAGACAGAAAAAATACCCCCAAAAAAGGTACTTCTACAATGGAGAGATCTAGCAGATACCACCTTAATTAAGTGATCAGATTTAACACCACCATTAATGGGATACACTGGCATGTGCCTCTTGATATAATGCAATAAGAAATACATGCTATCACCTCTGTAGCATTTTTACCAAAAATGTTTAACCTGAATCCAATCATGAGGAAATGGTAAGAAAAATCTAGATTGTGGGACATCCTATAAGATAACTGATAAGGAGGGGGCTTTTCTAGAATAAATGAGACTAAAGATATATACAAACCATGCAACATATGATCCTTATTTGGATCTTGGGAGTCCTAGGGAGTGGAGGAGAATGGAGTCTAAAGGTTGGAGAAATTCAGGGAACAACAGTTTAGACGAGTTTCTTAGGGATGAAAATGGCATCACGATTACGTAAGAGAATGTCCTTATTCTCAGGACATACATAATTATTTGGGGACAAAGTATCATGATGTATAAACTTAATTCTTAATGGTTCAATTAAAATTAAAAATAAAGAGAGCACCAAATAAAGAGAGCACCTAGTGATCAGTGAACCTAGGTGAAGGGTATAGACAGTATATATTCCTTCAATTTTTCTATAAATGTTAAGTTTTTCAAAATAAAACAATGCAGGGAAAGCAACCCACCCACAAGGAATTCTAACAACCAAAAGAGGTTCTGAAATAGAACACTTGAAGAGGAGAAAAATATTTACAAAAAGAAAAGGAAAGTTTCTGGTTAGTGTAAACATTAAAAATCTTGCTTATTCTCATTTCGGCAAATACATCCTAATTTCAGACCAGCTTTCTAAATAATTTAAATGAATATGCAGTGAAGAAGGTACACACTGCCCCTGATATATAAGTAATCATAAGTAATACTAAGTAAAATTGTAAAAACCCCGTATTTTTTTAATTTTATTTTATTATGTTATGTTAATCACCATACATTACATCATTAGTTTTGGATGTAGTGTTCCATGATTCATTGTTTGCGTATAACACCCAGTGCTCCATTCAGTACATGCCCTCTTTAATACCCATCACCAGGCTAACCCATCCCCCCTCCTCCCTCCCCTCTAGAACCCTCAGTTTGTTTCTCAATCCATAGTCTCTCATGGTTCGTCTCCCCCTCCAACTTCCTCCCCTTCATTTTTCCCTTCCTACTACCTTCTTTTTTTCTTTTTTTAACACTAAAACCCAGTATTTTTATTAATAGTTCCTTAAGATACTGTTACCAATTCCCTAAAGAAAAAGGTCTTAAAATGAAACATTACATTATAGAGTTTATATTTTAAATGTACATGAAAAAATCGATATGAGTTGTAATTTAAGTTTTCTTTATGACATCTGGTTGAGGTACATATGATATTGAGAAAAGAGAATGTTTAAATGCTAATATAGTCAATGACTGATTTAAGGAATAAAATTCAAGGTCTTTCGGTTGTAACTAACACAGTGTTTTTAAGGTTTCTAAACTAAACATTTTATTTTAATACAGGCTGTCAACCTGCATTGCAGAAGACTTTAAATAACTTCTCCAAATTTAACTTTCAGTCCAACTAGTTACAGCATGATCCACCACCAAAGAACACCAAACACGAGCTATTGCCAGATCTCTGCAGACACTACATAGACCAAGTAATCTGACTGAAATTCAGAGTTGACTTGCAAGTTGACTTGACAGTCTGAGGCCTTTTACTATCTCTTTATATTTCACTTATAATCACATTTTTTGGTTCTGATTAAATAGATCAAATTGAACAACTTACTTCTACTCTCTCCTGAAAACACATTACACTGACAGTAATTGGATTTGGTTTTACGATACACCGCAAAAACAAGGAGAAAGGAAAAGGAGTTGTTAAAAAACAACATCTGGGAGCTAGAAGGCAAAAGAACTTGTGGTGCCTTTCACAACAGACAGAGAGCTGAATCCTAAGCCAGGTGAGGAAAGCTAAGAAGCAACCTGATTCCCACCTTGAAACCCCCAAAAACCACACTGGAAATTCATGGTACCAGGCAACTCTGGAAATGAGGGTGGAGGTGGGCCTTGAAAGGTCTTGAAAGGCAAGGTCTAAGAAGCAGATTTCCCTTCCTCAGATGATTTCCCAACCCCCAAAAGGCAAGGGATTTATTCTCTGGAGAGAATGAAACAGAGACAGGGTCTCTAATCTGCATGACAAGAGACACAGATAAGACAGGAGACTAAGTATGAGTTCATATACTAAAAATGAACATCCTCCAACCATCTTCTGCCCATTTCCCTCAGGTGGAGTTGAAAACATTATTCTCCGGGCACCTGGGTGGCTCAGTTGGTTAAGTGTCTGCCTTTGGCTCAGGTGTCCTAGGATCGAACCCCAGGTCATCAGGCTCTCTGCTCAGCGGAGAGACTGCTTCTCCCTATCCCTCTGCCTGCCACTTCGTCTGTTTGTGCTCTCTACCAAATAAATAAATAAAATCTTAAAAAAAAAAGAAAAAAGAAAACATTATTCTCTGGGGAATCTGACCGGCCCGAGAGACAGGCCTTGAGACCCTGATAGCAAGGTTCCCCCCAATGCAATGGCCCAGACAGATCATCCCACAGTAAAGACTAAAACTGACAAGTCTACTACACAGACAGAGCTTCCACAGTCAACTTTTAACCATGAGTAAGTAGGCAGCCAAAGAAGACTTCTGAGGTAAGCCTTGAATATAAAAGGAGGGGGCTAAAAGAAATAACAGATTTTTAAAAATTAACTTAGAGGAAACAGGGCTGGGAAGGGAGATAAAAAGTTAACAAGAAAGTATTAATATCCTTCCAGAAGAAGGAA
The DNA here is from genome assembly GCF_964656455.1 of Halichoerus grypus. NCBI lineage: Eukaryota > Metazoa > Chordata > Mammalia > Carnivora > Phocidae > Halichoerus > Halichoerus grypus. The sequence continues at coordinate 93,474,067 of NC_135720.1, read as the reverse complement.
GATACTGCATTCATAAAATAAGAATAAGAGATTATGTCAGGGGTGTCTGGGTGGCTCAGTCGGGTGAGCGTTTGACTCTTGATTTGGGCTCCAGTCGTGATCTCACAGTGGTGGGATCTAGCCCCCCATTGAGCTCTGTGCTCAGCATGGAGTCTGCTTCAGATTCTCTCTCCCTCTCCCTCCCACTCACACACACTTTCTCTCTCAAATAAATAAATTCTTAAAAAAAAAAAAAGAGGCTATGTCAACAGGTATATGAAAAGGTGCTCAGCATCACTGATCATCAGGGATATGCGAATCAAAACCACAAAGACAGCATCTCACACCTGTTAGAATAGCTATCATCAAAAAGACAAGAGGTAGGGGCGCCTGGCTGGCTCAGTCTGCAGTGCATGCAACTCTTGATCTCAGGATTATTGATCTTGAGCCCCATGTTGGGTGGAGAGATTACTTAAAAATAATACCTTAAAAAAAAAAAAGATAAGAGGTAAGTCTTGGCCTGGCTAGAAAGAAAAGGGAACCCTTGCACACTACTGAGCAGAATGCAAACTGATAATAGCTACTATGGAAAGAAGTACTGAAGTTCCTCAAAAAATTAAAAATAGAACTACCACATATGATCCAGCAATCTCACTTCTGGGTATATATCCGAAAGAAATAACGACCATCATCTTGAAGAGATATCTGCACTCCCATGTTCACTGCAGCATTATTCACAACAGTTAAGACATGGAAACAACCTAAGTGTCCATCGACAGGTGAATGGATAAAGAAAATGTGGTATGTATTTACAGAATGGAATATTATTCTGCTGTAAAAGGGAAGGAAATGCTATTTGCAACAACATGTAGGAACCTTGAGAGCATTATGCTAAGTAAAATAAGACAGAGGAAGGCAAATACTATATGATCTTACTTATATGTGGAATCTAAAATAACCTAACTCACAGAAACAGAGCAGACTGATGGTTGCTGGGGGTGGGGGCATGGGGAGATATTGGTCAAAAGGTTACAAACCTTCAATTATAAAATGAATAAGTTCTAGGGATCTAATGTACAGCACAGGGACTATAGCTAATAATGTATTGCATACTTGAAGGTTGCTAAGAGAGTAAATTTTAAATGTTGTCACCATAAAAAAGAAAATGCTAACTATGTGTACTGATGGATGTGTTAACTAACCTTATTGTGGTAATCACTTCACAATATATACATATATCAAATCACCACACTGTATACCTTAAACTTACACAAGGAGATATTTCAACTTTATCTCAATAAAGATGGGGGAAAAATGAATTCTTGGAAAATAAAAATTGAAAAGAAAGATTCAGTGGAAGGACTAGAAGGTTAAACTGAGGAAACCACTTAGAAACCAAAACAAAAGGAAAAAATTATAGAAAACAGAGGAGACAAGCAGGGGGCCTGCAAACAATAGAACAGAAGAACTTGAAGAAAGGAAATCAAAAACTTCCCAAAATTCCTTTTCCTCACTGCATCCAAGAGAGCAATGGGTCAGCAGGAGCTCCGCTGGTGCCATCTGAGGAAATTTGGCCAGGGTTCTCATTCTGGCCATGTCTGCTCAAACTGGCAATGGTCTGATCCAGAAATACGGCCTCAATATGTAAAGCCAGTGTTTCCATCAGTACATGAAGGATAGAGGCTTCAGTAAGGTGGATTAAGTGAACTTCCTTGAATGAGTCATCCAAGAGACCTATCTTAACTGCAGATACCCAAGATACCTACCTTAATACTAACTCATTGTACATAAAATAAAAATACTTCAATTACAGTGTTTTAATGTGGAAAAAAACTTCCCAAATTAAAGGACATAAATCTCCATATTAATGGGACAATCAAGTACCTAGCTCGATGGATGAAGAGACCCACATCACAGCATATCATCATGAAATTTAAGTATACTGGAGACAAAGATCTTGAAACAGCAGTTCTCAACCTTGGCTGCATATTTGAACTACCTAGGGAGCTTTTCAGAAATACCATGTTTTGGCTCCCCTCCAGACCAACTATTTCAAAACCTCTCATACTAGGATTTGGTTGAAGTTCCCAGATGATTCTAAAGATCAGCTAGATTGAGAATCGTTGTCCTAAATTTGCCCAGAAACTAAGGAAAAAGAGAGAGAAGGATGGAGAATGATTTTGAAATTTCTTAACAGCAACAGTGAAAGCCCAAAAGACAACAGATCAGCACTTTCAAAATTCTGGAGGAAAATTTATTCTCAATCTAGAGATTAGCAATTAAGTGTAAGCACATACTAAAAACTTTTCCAGAACACTGAGGTCTCACACAGATTATGTTCCCTGCGCCTTTCCTCAGGGTACTACTTGAAAAGGCAGTTCAGCAAAACAAGGTTGTAAAGCAAGAAAGGAAGGCAAGGGATCCAGCAAACAAGGAACTAATATAGGGAACAAACAGTATCCCCAGAAGGATGCTTAAGTGCCCCAGAGAGAGAAGGCAACCAATCCAGAATGGATGCCCACACTTCTGTGGGACTCATATCCAAAAAGTTAAAATACCCTATGTATTTGAATATATCCAGAGAAAATTTTAACAACTGGGGGACAATCTGGGAATGGATTTTGTGATAAGTACCTAGAAAACTAACAAGCAAAGAAGCAAGATAATTATTAACTCCAGAGAACACAAAAAGTTGTATAAGAAAGGAAAAGTCGGGGCGCCTGGGTGGCTCAGTCATTAAGCGTCTGCCTTCGGCTCAGGTCATGATCCCAGGGTCCTGGGATCAAGCCCCGCATTGGACTCCCTGCTCAGCGGGAAGCCTGCTTCTCCCTCTCCCACTCCCCCTGCTTGTGTTCCCTCTCTCTCGCTGTGTCTCTGTCAAATAAATAAATAAAATCTTTAAAAAAAGAAAGGAAAAGTCATCATATTTTATTTCATGTCTCAGTGTGAACAGCATTTACTTAAACACAATAATGTGAGCACAGAACACTGATCTATACAAATGAATGACACAACTACAGTGTGGGGAGGCAGGATAGGGACTCTGACACGTCTGATGGTAGAAGAGGATAAAGCAGGCTAAATGCTCACCTCCCACCAGACAATGCATAAAACAGAAAATCAGTAAGTCAGTCGAAAAATATGTCATTTAATGATACAATTCAAATACCAAAACAGACAAAAGTCTGAAGTACTTGTCTCTGGGTGCAAACAATAGTTGGGGTGGTGGGCGTAAATGGTATGGAAGGGACTGCTGGTTTTTGTAATAAATTTTATAGAACTATTACACTTTTAAGTTATGTAAATGATCCATTTAAAAATGAATCCAATAAAAAATAAAACTAAATTATAAAAAAAGCATTCTATAGGTAGGGTACATTTTCATCAGTCGCAACAGGAATAGAACATGTCTACAGACAATGTATTTTTTAAAATAACAATATAAACATTTTATTTAGAGATATATAAGTAACTACCAGAAAAACTAAAGCATGATTCCAAATGGCGTTTAAGGACAAGGTAAGAAAAGAGAAGAGCTCCGGATCTGAAACTATTCATTTTCATTACAAATCCTATTTGATTTTATAACCATGTGCATGTTTAAATAAAGACTGTTTAAAAACTTATTCAGTGGTGCCTGGGTGGCGCAGTCAGTTAAGTGCCTGCCTTCGGCTCAGGTCATGATCTCAGGGTCCTGGGATCAAGCTCCACAGTGGGCTCCCTGCTATCATGGAGCCTGCTTCTCCCTCTCCCCCTGCTCCTGCTCTCTCTCTCTCTCTCTCTCTCTCTCGTGCGTGCACTTTCTAACAAATGAATAAAATCTTTAAAAAAATTAAAAATAAAAAAGTTTTTAAAAAAGTTTTCTTTATTTGATAGTTTGCTATATTTACTGACATTAACTTTAAAAGTTAACTCTGTTGATACAATTCTAGTTCATTTTTCTAACTGATAGGTAGTAGTACTACTCACTGCCCAATTATACAATCACTTATTTATCCATTATAATATTGACAGACATTTAAGTTACTTCCAAAGTTTCTCTATTAAAAGCAACAGTAGGATTAAAAAAAAAAAAAAACAACTCTTGTATCTACTTACATACATGCAAGATTTCCAACTGCTTAGTTGTCTTCAGACATTTTGTCTCTGTGTTCCCCAAAGAATTTTTAACTCCTTATACATTTTCTAAAAAACCAAATTCCAGACTTTATTTGGATTTCACTAGTTTTTCCATTAAAGTCCTCTTTTTGTTCCAGGATCATATCTAGAGTTCAACAATGCATTTATTTAGTTGTCACATCTCCCCATCTCAAGGGCGATTTTTCAGTTATACTTGGGAGAAAACTTGTTTAAGGAATGCCAACTGTTAAACTTAAGCAAATCATTTTACTCTCCAAGCTTCAGTTTCCTTTGCTATAAAGTGAGAAAATACCATTATTTGAAAGTATCTGATAAGACGATATAAAAGGGCCCTAAAAATTTTGCTTTCTACACTGGGACTGTGTAGTTACTTAATACATATTATTCACAAGCTAGACAGGGATCATAAATTTTCTCTTACAAAATGTTCAGATAAAAATTAAAACCCTCCTTTTGCCCCAAAACATACAACTTCACCTTTATAATTACATGGAGAAACCAAAGACTCTTGATATGTTCATAAGGACTTGTACGTATAAAATTTTTGAGAAACTCTTGAGAAAAAGAATCATAATGATAAGTCAAAAGAAATTACATAAAACTTGCTAAATGTTCTAATCTTAATGGCACGTTACATAATAAATCTTAAGGGAGAAACTAAAGCTGATTTCTAATTTCTTACTACTACTCTCATTTCTACTTATTTGTTTTTTCATTAATCTATTTATATTTTATATTTAAGGAATAATCAGAAAATAGGTTTGAAAATTGAGCATTTTAAGTACAATGAATCATGACATGAATTAAATGACATAATGAGAAATAGATTTAAATTTCAGAATTCTATAACTAATTAGGATTACATTTTCTGATTTCCATGGACAGTGCAAAAAGGTTCTTAACTTTATGGATTCAAGTACCACTTGTCTTACAACTCTTGGGAAAAAATATTTAAATCAATCTTTTAAATTTGGTAAGAAGAATAAACTCAGCAAATATCACTTTAAAAAAGTATAGGCATGTAAGATTTTAATAAATATTTTTAATAAATATTTTTGTTTGGACTTTAATACCACTAGTTTTTTTTTTACAAACTCAGAACATCCTAGTTTGAGAAATATACCAAATATTGACTCTTTACTGCTAGCTAGACTCTGAGGACCGCAAGACAAAGACTTCTTTTAGGACAAACATGAGCTCATGAGAACATACTAACTTATCTCATATAGCACATTGCCCTATTTTTTAGGAGCAAGACCTTTCCCTTGCTCTACACACATAACACCCATTGATATCCATGGGAGCCTGATGCAGGGAAGGAGCACCATGTGGCCTCTTCTAAAGGGAAAAATTTATGTCTGCTTTTGAATGTCATTTGCCACCTGGCCCCCAGCCAAGCCAATATAAACATCACCATTCATGGAGTACTGGATAATTCCTTGTCTTCAGTGAATTCCAGACTTTTGAAAAGGTCAAAATTCAATTTGAAAAGAGGAAAATCATTATACTTAAGAAGGTCCAAGGCATAGAAATAATATCATACAGTACAATATTGAAATATGATCCAAAATACTATAGCTGACATGAAAATCTATGCAATAATAGCTGCCATTGGGGATGTTTATTATGTGCTAAGCACCCAGCTACATGCTTTACATATATCATCCCATTTCACTCCCAAAAAATCCTGTAAGTGGACATTATCCATATTTTGCAGTAAGGAAAGTAAAACTTAGGTAAACAGAGCCAAGATCATAAAACCCTTAGCCTATTTTTTTGGAAGTCACTTTTAAAATTCATCCTACAATCTTATTTGATACTTTGCTTTCCAAAGGAGGCTTTTTAAAAATTTTCTTAATCTCTGTAATAGTGACGCCACTGCTTAAATATACCTTCAGTCTCTTAAGTGTTCAGGAGTCTGCAAAATATAATAAAGAATGTCTAGGAAGTCTTGGACTGAATCTGAGTGCTAACATCTTTTATTTAATCCACCACTGCCATTTTCTTTTGAGATAATTATTGAGTGTCTACCAACCATCTTCCTGAATACCAAAGGCAGAAATCCCTTTCAATAAGAAAGCCCTAAGAAGAGGATCCATCTCCTACAGCCCCTAATAGGAATCTTACAAGCACACCAAGCTGGCCAGCAAGTCAACACTCATTCTAACACAGTAAGAGCTCAAACTGTCTAACAGTATTCCAAGATGTCACCTTCCTTTTGTTAAAGCTTTAAGACAACTATGCACCATGCAGTGCCACAGGAATTTCTGTGGTTCATGGGGAATCTGGACAGCACAGATACAATTTCTTTGTAACCCATTCTCCCCAAGTGGGTATCATGGTGCAGGAAACAAAGGCAAGGTTTTCCCATTCCCACAAATGCAAAGAACAGAGGCCAAAGTCCATGATCCCATTTCACCGAATCTCCTAAAGTCTTGAGTATCAAACACAGATCAAATTCAGTCTTCAAATTATTACAATTAAGTTGTTTTCTTCACAGCATGAATCTGAACACCTTTAAATTAGATCTCATTCATGAAATCAAGCTATCAAGATACAGGCTACACTAATGTATATATAGTGAATAATTAAGTAGCAAAATATGCCAAAGGCTCTAACTACAATTATTTTTTATCTTAAAGATTAAATGGATGGTAATCAGATATAGATCATCTATGACTCTGAAATCTGAAGGACTTAGACAATTTCCAAATTCTCAACACCAGGTTATTGCAATTTTTTTTTTTAAGAGAGAGAGAGCACGCATGTGCAAGTACATTGGGGGGAGGGGCAGAGAAAAAGGGAGGGAAAGAATCCCAAGCACAGGCAGCACGGAGCCCAATGCGGAGCTCATCCCACAAGCCCCAGATCATGACCTGAGCCAAAACCAAGAGTCGGATGCCTGACTGACTGAGCCACCCAGGCGCCCCACCCAGGCGCTCCCCTATCACGATTACTTTTAAATCCAGTTCTGGGAAAATGTGTCACTAAACAAGATGAAAAGTAAATGTTAAAAAAAAAAAAAAACTTTACGGTACCTTAAGGTAGTTATGGCCCTAGTTACACAGAGATAAATGTTTTGGCACCACTGAAATTTCTCATTAATTTACCGATTTAAAGACAAGATACATGAAATATTATATTGCTTACTCCAAAAAAAAATTCTCAATATCCTGGGGCTTTAAAATATGTATCAGTCTCTTTTGACAATTAAAATTTGAAAAGGTAAAATACTGATTTTCCTAAAATTCCACTGCAATAGTACGTTTCTCAAGAAACATAACACAGAAGTGCCCAAATGACCACACTGAAGTAGCTCCATTAAATACATTTTCACAAAGGAGATGATCAGAACTGTATTAAGCCAAACTCAGATCCTCCACAGATCTTGTTAGAGCAAGCCTTTTAATCTCATGATAATAATCAGTGATCCCTTACAAATAAAAATACTTTTTCCCCATGGTTGATTCATAAAAAGTAGAATCAGCAACTTTTGCTACTGTATTTTGCATGTGAAAATTGGTTTCTACCTTAAGGTGCTCTATATTCCCTTTTCACTTTTTCTTTATGCAATATTTTTTCCCAGCAATATTTAATGTTGTTAACTTTTTTCCAAGTGCTGTGGTCCTGAAAATCTGTATGATCTTGGGTTAGGCAAAGACTTCTTAAATATGACATCAAAAGCATGAACCACAAAAGAAAAAAAACGGATAAGCTGGACTTCAGCAAAATAAAAAAAATTTTGTTCTTTGAAATGGTCTATGTTATCCCCACTTCCATATACACCATGGCTCGTCCTGTAGCTTTTCTGGTGGGGAGAATGCACCAGTCCTCCAACCAGCACGAGTATCCAATACACGTGGCCCCTGCATTCTTTTCACTAGATGTTAAGAAACTGATGTTCTGGTTTATACATCAGTGTCCTGAGAGTTTATTTACCTGGAACGAGTCAATCTTCCTGAGTGGAGACAAAACTTTAGTCTCTACACCTTCAAAACTAAAACCCAAAGCCTGGGTCAGAACAACTTCATCCAAGTAACATCCCACTGACTGCTGGGCCACCCACCCAAACTCCGGTAAAGTCTCTTATCTATTTTTTATCTATAACAAACAGTCTTTTTAAAAACCAGTACTCTGTTTAAGAAATCAATTGAAATTTCCCACACTGATTTTTTTTTTCCCAAAGATACAAAAAGTTTACTTCAGCCCATTGGAAGAGTTAACTTTTTCTTAAATTAGATAGAATTTTATTTTTTTAAAGATTTTATTTATTTATTTGAGAGAGAGAGCGAGTGTGTGCCGGAGCATGGGGGGGGAGGGGCAGAGGGAGAAGCAGGCTCCCCGCTGAGCAGGGAGCCCAAGGCGACCTGAGCCAATGGCAGACGCTTAACCAACTGAGCCACCCAGGTCCCCCTAGAATTTTATTTTTTTAAAAAAATTTTATTTTCATAGAACACATTTTCACATTAGAGATTCCTACAGTGGGAAAATAGCAATCTATTACTTACAGTTTTATATTTGTAGACAGATTATGTTAGGACAAGTAAAATTAACTTTTTAAAAATTACTTAATATTTACAGAAAAGTTGCAAAAATACTAAAAGAATTTCTGTATACTTTTCACTCACATTCCACTAGGTGTTAACATTTTACCATATTTGTTTTGTCTCCTCCTACCTATCTACATTTATCTACCTAATCATTATATATTACAAATACATATATATAAAATTTTTATTTTCATTTTTATTTCATTTTATTTCATTTTATTTCATTTCCTCATTTGAGAGGAAGTTGCTTGCATGATTCCCCTTTACTCTTAAATACTTCAGTGTCAATATCCTAAGAAAAAAGACATGTAATAGTCAACTTTTGATACTAAATGCTCTAGCAAGTCTGAAAACAAAAAGGACAAAGAGAAATGAATGGTTTGAAAGGAAAACAAAGAAAATCAGAGTCAGGAATTAACAAAATCTGATACAGTGGAGGGAAAAAAACCCTTAAAATGCATGTTTGCCATTATTACAGAGAAAAAAATAATAGCAAGGAAGTAGGAAAAAATGGTCTATCATTTACCTAGTATCTTCTGATCATTTCCTAAATTAAACAATGAAATTCTACACAACTACATCTAACCAACATTTTTTTAGTAAAGAAAACTATGGACTATAGACTAATGGTTACTAGAATCAGCATGAAACATCATTCTATTTACTAATTGCAGGACACCTGGGTGGCTCAGCCAGTTAATCGGCTGCCTTTGGCTCAGGTCATGATCCTAAGGTCCTGGGTTGGAGTCCCGCATAGGGCTCCTTGCTCAGCAGGGAGCCTGCTTCTCCCTCTACCCCTCCCCCTGCTTGTGCTTGCTCTCTCTTTCCCTTAGTATGCTTCATTCAAGAGGTCAAAAAAAAATGAACCACAGATAATTTTATAATTAGCAGATGGAGCACTATCTAATAATAGAAACTGGACATTTTCTACCACCTGCTGGTAGTCTGTGTTTATTAGTCAGTGATAAGGATTTCAATAATTTCTGAATAATGGTTAGTTGGCAAATTTATTGCATGAGGCCTAACATGATGGCAGATGCCAGACTGTGTGATGTGGATCCCATGGGGTGCAGAGCCTTCTCTATCACCCACCGCCCTCTGTGGCTGTCTGCAATGTCAAATCACTCAGCATCTGATGGCAAAGGGAACAGCTGGGAGGCAGGATTGTGTGAGGACTACCTATGCTATTGGCTCACTCCTCCCAAATCGCCCCACCCTCTCTTGAAAGGCACTAATCCCTCTTTTGCCCCCAGATTTGCTCCTTTATGTTCTCCCTTAAGCTCCATGATATCACCCCACCCCAAATTCCTTCAACCTCTCCCCCTCAAAGTCAGTCCCATCAGTCACAAGTATTCATGGAATGGGGCTGGCCTCAGGGAACAAACCTCAACTGCCCCTCCCTGAGTGAAGCATAACTTCTGGATGGTTCCTAGCATCTTTCCCACTGAGGTATGAGGGTACTATCTGAAAGGAGTATACATACTTTCAATTCTGTATTAAACAAGCCTGTTGTACAACCTAGCCATTTGGATGGCAGCATAAATTAAGTTTTAAAATATTGCCCCTCTGGGGCACCTGGGTGGCTCAGTCAGTTAAACATCCAACTCTTGATTTCAGCTCAGTCATGATCTCAGGGTCATGAGATCCAGCCCTGTGTTGGGTTCCACACTCAGTGGGGAGTCTGCTTGAGATGCTCTCCCTCTCCCTCTGCTCCTGCCTCTGCCCTTCCCCCCCCCCACTTGCACACTCTTTCTCTCTCAAATAAGTAAATCTTTAAAAAAATCCTGTCCCCTTATAATTATTATGTAATAAAACATCAGAAACCCAAAAAATCAGAGCCTCCAGTATACTATCTTTCATAGCTCTACTTGAAAGAAAAATTGCAAATAATATAAATTGATTGTTGGCTGGTGTCAGCACAGTTAGTGTAACCTCCCATGTTCCACTTGGACAGCTGGTAAAATCATAGTAAATGCGCCCACTGATGACTCACCCTGTGGCAACATACTTAAAGCTTCAGTTATGTCTACCACCCTGAACTAAGACTGGAAAAAAGACAGATTTTAGATAGACTTTCAACCACAAGAGTATAACTTTTAAAAATCTTTTTTCAGTTTCCTTTTCATATAACAAATTCTAAGAACCGTTAAATTTTGCAAGTTTTTAGGAATTTTAAATATGGCATTTTTATTTATCAGTATTGGTTTACTTTCTTACATAGGTGTCTCCCACTTAATGAGTTAGGTTGTAGAAAATAAAAGAATGACAACCTGTATATTCAGTAAACAGCTAAAATGTGTGTACCTGCTAAAAATAGATATAATGTTAACATCATATTTCTGTACAACATGATTTAGCCCCACCAGACACCACGGCATCTCATTAGTAATAGACTGAGATTATAATGTCAGTTATTCCTAATACATGCAACTCTAAACATCCTAATTTGTGTTCAGTGATGGGTAAAAGTTTGTGTGGTAAAAAATCCTGTTTTGCTCTCTTTGAAGAACCTAATCGTTTGTAATCCCCATTCGGAAATATATGATCATTGCATATAATGTTAAAGCAGGAAAGAACGTTAAAAGTAACCTAATACAACCCACTCACCAGATACACTAAACTACCACCAAAGCCAACAACAACAACAAAGTTAAATGATTTGCCCAAGATGTCATAGTGAAGAAATAGCCGTTATCAGGTTAATTCCAAGTATCCCAACTCCACGTTTCATTCCTCCTGCTACATCATGCTGTCTTCATTAAACAGAAAAAAAGGCAGCACCACCCCCCCCCCACAGGCCGGAAAGCCTCAGACTTACAAGGGACCCTGCCCAGCCTTCCCCTGCAGCTGCTGGGGTAGGAGGGCAGAGCTGTCATCCTGGGGGAAAGCTGGATGGAGGGTGCATTCCCTGGCCAACCGGGGAGACCAGCAGGAAGCATTAGGCCCCGGCGGGGTATAAAACAGGAAGCTAAGGGTCTCAGCTGACACCAGGGAGGGATCCAGAAAAAAGCCAGCTCTTCTCCCCATGTTACCAGATGGAAATGGGTTGGCTGAGGTGAAAGAAGGGTCATGCATCCAGGTGTTTCATTTTTCTGAAGGGAATTAGGGATATACTCTTCCCATAGAAACCACAGGATGTTGTGACCACCAATATGACACCTTGGCTTCCTAACACAGCAGTTAAGGAAACATGCTATGAGGTACTGAAACCCAATTTAAAAAAAGAAACTTTGAAACAAATCTGTTAATTAGATACTGACTGTTGTTCTTTTAAATTTTTATTTGTTTTAGAGAGAGAGAGCACCCACACACATATGAGTGAGGGAAGGGGTGGAGGGGAGAGAGAGAATCTCAAGCAGACTCCACGCTGAACCGATGCGGGCTCCATCTCAGACGCTGAGATCATGACCTGAGCCAAACCAAGAGTTGAACGCTTAACCAACTGAGCCACCCAGGTGCCCCTTGCTGTTCTTTTAAAATGGAGGTGGGGGGAGGGGGAATGTGATCTACAAGCTGATGATGAAACTGTGTCAACCTCATTTTTCCATTTGCCAGGTAAACACAGTAACCTGTCAAAGGTCTTCCTCATCTTCAGCAAGCCAGAATCTGATGTATCAATGTCAAGGCTGTGTTGAAAACAGAAGAAAGCACTCACCTGTCTACTAATAGATGTAATAAGGAATATGAACTTCTTGGCAAGCAAACAACAAACATGCTGCATTTCTTAATGATCATGGTAACTGATACAAGTCTAACAAAAATTCTCAGCAGATGCAAGAGGCATTTCTTTTTAAGTTTATTTATAAATTAGGCTTTTCAACTGCTTGTTTGAAACCATTATTACTCATTTAAAAATTTACTTTTTTAATTGTTTACCCGCTTAAGAAAAAGTGGATTATAACTAATTCTAATTATGATGAGAATTTACTAAGTCTACATTAAAATTTTTTCAGAAAAAAAGTGTAAAAGAAGAAAATGTCAACTGAAACATAAGCTATATTCCACAAAAGAAGAAAATATCCTGAGGTAAGTCCTATAACAGGTGAAATTTTTCAAAGGGCAGATCTAAACTAATATCTACTTGCCAAAAAACAACTTTTAATATTCTAAAATATTTATGTTAAATAAAGAGGTTTAATGTTTTAAATATGACACATTGAAAACCTCAAATTCTGCTGTAAACACTGGATTGAAAGAATCACGTTTATCTTCAAACCTCAGAATAATACACATTTACATAGCCCTTGATGCAACTATACTGATTTCATCTGAGCCATTCATTTATGAAGCAATTATTTTTAAAATTCTATTTTAATATATTTAATTCTTATGCTACTTAATATATTTGCCTAAATGAACTACAAATAATAAAAATATTCCAGTTCTTTTATCCTCCATCAACCAATCTTTTACCAGATTACAAGTAGAATAAACGGAATCAGTATCTTTCATTACTCATTTTTAAGTTACTGAGCCTAAACATACTTTTTGTATCATTTACTCAAAATTAGTTGTTTCCCAAAGAGAAAATGATTAACAATGTGAATGCAATAATATGGCACCAACACACAAATGAAATTACTCATTATTATTTATTATATTTATTATACAAATAGGTTTATAAAGGTAAAGTGTGCTTCTGCACAACTTCATTTTTAAAGTATAAAATTCAAGTATGTGAAAAATGAGCAAAGAAAATGAGCTATTTTACTTTGCTAAATTTTATTTTTACTATTACACAAGGTATTTCTACATGAAATATGATGCTGTGTCTCACTAAAAAAATAAGAAGCAAAAAGCACTCTTTGAACAAAATCTTTCCACAAATGGAAGGATTGAGAGAATGACAGAATGCTTCTATTTGGGGATGGGGATGCATTAAAAGTTAGCAGAGAGCATCCTGGTGACAGAAATTGCACCTGCCACTAACAGTTCTTCAGAGCGGGATCTGACCTCCTGTTAAATCTATGACAGACCAAAGAAAACACTTAATTGAGCCCATGTCCTCAACCCCGTTCCCAATAGAGCAGCTTCCCGGAACAACAGCATTTGTCACAACAATAGATACAGCTGTGCCTTCAGAGAAAGAAAACCTAATTGCACCATACAATAGAACTATCAAAAGCAAACCCTGAAAAATAGAAAACAAATTCTCTAATCCGAAGACATTTGCCAAACAATGAGAAGACTCCAAAGCTGATTCTAGAAGTATATTTCGGTGGAGGTATCTCATAATATCTTAGAAGTTTAATTGCTCCATCAAAATATTATTGAACAAAAACAGTCGCAGGCAAAGCATATACTGAAGGGTTTTATCTATTTGTTCATTGGCACATTCACCATGTTCCAAAGATGATCTGAGGTTACTTATACAATTACAGCAAAATATTATAAATCAGAAATGAGACTGTGGTAAAGACAGCATTGGGTAGGCGGGAGATATGGGAACACAAACTCCGCAGCCTAACAGCCTGCACTGGAATCTCAGCTCCCCTACTCGCTATAATCCCTGTGTCATCTTGGGCAAGTCACTTATATCCATCTCCTCATCTGTAAAATGAAGATGATGACACTTATCTCCGGGGTTGTTATGCAGATTAACTTAACACATATAAAGCATTTATAACAGTGCCTGGCAAGTAGGAATTTTTGTAGAAATGTTGGCCTAAATGGGAAAAGTGGGAGGGGAATAGGATAGGAATAGAAAATGGATCCATAAATAAGGCCAGTGCACATAGCCCCTTATAACATATAGGACTTGTTTTTATCTTAGCCATAGTTATCCATTATACCAAAGTATAAAAATTCAAAGTTAAAATTTGGGCATTTATACCCACTACATTTTTACAGGACAAGACAGCTTTAGTATATGGTGTCTACACTGGCCAAATTAATTAAGTACTGTATTTATCTGGCATGAGTTTGCCACATCTTTCCAAAAAGGAGTTTGACTGATTCAGGAAATTTTTATAGCACAATGGAAGTGTTCCACTTTTAGAACTGGGTGAAAGGTCTGTGCATATGCCTTTAAAAACGATCACCACGAAGGGGAGTGGAAGATGCCTCTGAAGCCCAAACCCAGTACCTCTGCTCTCCCAAGTTTGTGGCTTGAGGACATTTCAGAAGACAGCAGGAGTACAAATGAGGTTAAACTGAACAGCTAACCCTAAAAGTAAATTATAAGGTATTGTAAACATCTGATTTCCCACTTTTTCTAATTTAAGTATTTTAGCCAATGGTGACCCAAAAATATTATCTATTATACTTAAATAAAAAGCTCTGCAAAATTATATAAAATGTATTATAATTTATTAACAAACATCTGCTAACATCTAAATAGATACAGATATTTAGGACACAATGATTATTCCATATAATTTAGATAAATTTGATAATAAAATGATGGAAGTTTATGGCCACATGCCCCAGCTCTGAACAAAGTTAAGATTGAGTAATTTATTTAACTTCTCTTTCTTTCTCTGCCTTCCATGAGAACTGACGATTCTAAATTATAAAATGTCTATGCAGGGAATCCCTGAGTTTTGACCAAAGGGCAACTTTAGGGTAGAAAAATAAATACTCCAAAAGGAGTACTCCCCCAATTTCATTAATGTCATAGTCCCACTACTTTCTCCCTAAAACTGCCTGCTGACTCAGCTCCAGTTTTATACCCCAACTTAATGAATTCAATTCCATAACCTGAGGTGAACCTAAAGTCATAGGGTGTGAGGTGTTAATGAACTGATGAAAATTTACAAACCTTGGGAAACTGCTTACTGGATATTTTTCAGCTTCCTGTAAGAATCAAACTAATGCAAAAAGTCATTTGATACTCCCTCAGGAGAACAGTGAGACCTCAGTGAGAACAGTGTTTCTAGAGCCCCTTTTATATACATCTCCCACTTTGCAAGGGGAGGAGGTGCAACCACTTTACAGACTCAGGCAAGCACGCTGAGTTAGCAGGGCACCCAAGAGCTATGGCATGTGTAAGGACACTTATCTCTGTCCCCAAAGTATTATTATAGGCCTATGGTTCAGCTGCATAGCAACGGCACTCTATTGTAATTGCTCTGCTTGCTCATTATAGGCATCTTGGCAGTTTATTAACAGGCCTTATCTATGGAAAAAAAAAAAAACAGTAGGAAAGGAATCCCCTATTCTCACGCAGGGCTGTGGTGGTGGTGGTAGTGAGCAGAAAACACTCAAAAAGCCTCAAAGGGATAAGTCTGATCAATCTATGCCTCCCTTAATTTCAAATTTCATATATTCTAAGTAGAAAGATAAACTTTTAAATAGACACTTTTTTTTTTGCTTTTTATCTACTTTCCAAGTTCTCTCCACCATATATAAAGTATGGCTTGTTAACAATTATATTCATATTTAATTTTTAAATTCTCTCCTACAAAGATCTTTGTGGTCTTTGCTCAATTCTAATTCCACACTGCTCTAAAAACCAAGTACAAATGCAGGCTTCTGAGATCCTGCACAGAGACTCATCACCAAACAATGCCCAGATTCCTGACCCACGGAAATTGAAGTAATAAACAGGTGTTGTTCCAAGCAACTTAAAAAAAAAAAAAAAAAGACAAGGAATTAAATAGATACTGAAAAAAAGAGAGAGAGAGAGAGAGGCCTAAAAAGAACTTGAAAGAAAATTTCAATGAGGGGCTGCCTGGGTGGCTCAGTTGGTTGGGTGCCTGCCTTAGGCTCAGGTCATGATCCTCGGATCCCTGGGATCAAGGCCCGCGTCAGGCTCCCAGCTTGGCAGGGAGCCTGCTTCTCCCTCCCCGTCTCCCTCTGCGTCTCCCCTCCGCTTGTTCCCTCTCTCAAATAAATAAATAAAATCTTTAAAAAAAAAAAAAGAAAACAAATTTTCAGTAAGGACTATTACTTTTCACTTTGGCATCTCTCTTTCTAAAGATACTTCTCTTAGGTAACCTTACTGATCTAATCATCTCCTTGGATGAAGAATTTATTTTTAAAGGCAACTTCACAGTTTAAACCAACGGAGAAAATAATACAGCCTTTCCAAGACAATCTAAGAGCCATTTGATTTTATTTTCCTTTTCAGATGAAGACAAATGATATTGTTTATATATGCAGGTTGGATATGTGAAAAGCAATTTAAGAAAAGACTTTTCATGGGGACCTGTAAGATAAATAGTCGTTTGGGGTTTTTTTCTTTTTTTATAATGGGTTGTTTTTTTTCAGTAGCAATAGTATTTTATCACAAAACTCTACGGCAAGAAACGAAGTCGTATTTCCTTTGACTATTTTCCCCCATTTTTACTCAAAACAGAGTAATACAAATTAGCCAAACTTGTCATATTTTATTTTTTATTAAATCATATTTATGTGTTAAAGGAAATCATGATAGGGGTCCTGAGTGGCTCAGTCAGCTAAGCGACTGACTCTTGGTTTCGCTCAGGTCATGATATCCTGGGTCATGGGTCAGGCTGCACTCAGTGGGGAGTCTACTTAAACATTCTCTCCCTCTGCCCCTCCCCCTACTTGGGTGCACACACGTGCGTGCTTGCTCTCTCAAATAAATATATAATTCTTAAAAAAAAACAAAGGAAATCATGATGATTTTTCTAAAGATTAGTGGACATCACTTCTGTTCTCCATTATGATCAACTAAATAGGAAAAGTTGTACTATCTGGTATTTTACCAGAAAGTTCTAAAAATTTCTGTGGCAGGCAGAATAAAAGTCCCGCAGTAATACCCACATCCTAATCTTGCAGAACCTTTAAATACATTACCTTATATAGCAAAAGGGACTGTACCCCTGTGATTAAGTTAAGGATCCTGAGGCGAGACTATCCTGGATCATCCAGGTGGGTCTAATGTAATCACAAGACTCCTCATAATAAGGAAGCAGGAGAAAAGAAAAAAAGAAGAAGAAGGAAAAGCAGGAGGATCAGAATGAGAGAAGATGTGACAAAGAAGCAGAAGTGGAAGTGATGTGGCCATGAGCCAAGGAATGAGGGCAGTTTCTAGAAGCCAGAAAAGGCAAGGAAACAGATTCTCTCCCCTACAATGTCTAAAAGGAAGAGTTTTGCTGACACTCTGATTTTAGCCCCTAAGACCAATTTTGGACTTCTGACCTCTAGAAATTTAAGATACTAAATCTGTATTTTTTTAAGCTAGTATACTTGTGGTAAAGTATTATATAGCACAGTAGGAAACTCATACAACTTTCTTCTAGGACAAACTGTCAATTTTTTTTAATAATAAGAATCATGCTATTATGAAATGAAGGGCCAGAGGAAGGAAACAGTAGGAAGAAAAGGTTTCTGCCTCCTAAAGGTTAAGCAAAGGATACATTTACATAAGTGTTTTTATCTTTTAATGGATCGATCTGTGGCACCATGAGAAGTCGTAAGACAAACCAAATGAAGCAACTGCCATTAACTTTTTCAATATTAAACACCCCTTTACTCTATCTTGTGCCTCACCTTTCATGAGTCCCAGGATCTGAAGAGTGTGTCATCTCCCAAATGAACTACATTTTTTTTTAAAGATTTTATTTATTTATTTGACAGAGAGAGAGGTAGCGACAGCAGGAACACAAGCAGGGGGAGTGGGAGAGGGAGAAGCAGGCTTCCCGCGGAGCAGGGAGCCCGATGTGGGGCTCAATACCAGGACCCTGGGATCATGACCTGAGCCGAAGGCAGACGCTTAACGCCTGAGCCACCCAGGTGCCCCCCAAATGAACTACATTTAATAAATAATAATTTTCCTTTTTAATTAGACATGCTGTACAGTCAAGCAGATTTGGTGATCAACATAAAATTCAGAATAAGTTACTATAAGTTCTGCCAAAAACAAAGGAACTTGATCATCTGGCCAACTTTATTTGGGATGTTTTTGTAATACAGAGAAGGGTCCTAATCCCAAGGGTTTCAAGTACTCTGATATATAACCAGCAACACAGAGCAATATCACCACCTTTTAGTGAATTGCATATTTTCCAAAGGAAAATACCACCTCCCCCAACCTCTTTTTCCCAACTGCTACATAAGAAAGCTTTTACTTTAATGATAATGCATGTACACACTTAGCACTGGATCTGACCCTGGGTCATCATTCAATTAATGTCTGTCTCTTTTCCTCTTCTACTTCCCCCTTACTGACTTTTCCATCTCCAGAATGAACTATCACAGCAAATCCTAGGTGACAAGTATATTAACAAAAACATTTCTTTCAAACCAATTCACAAATCTCAAATTCCAAATCTCCAGAATTCAGATGTCAGCACCAAAAACATTATTCTGATATGTTTCATCATTCAAATCATTCCTCAAAATATTTCACATCTACCATAAGTATAAGTGAGCTCTGAAATGGCCAAAACAACATTGACCAGGGAGAAGAAAGAGATGGAAAACTGGAAAAAAACACGAAGTGAAACATCAGTGACTAAACAGTCCAGGGGAGACTGTGCATTCCTCAAAAAGGTTTGCAGAAAAAGAGCTCAATGAATTAAAACACTACTACTTGTAACTTAAAGGTTCTAGAAATCACAGAGCAAGTTCGCATAATTCCACTAGGTCTCATAAATTTAGGAATATCAGTTTTACTTACAAAAATTATATAAAACAGCCTACACTGATCCTTAATTAAAATTAAGAGAAAAATAATTTATTAGGCCTCTTCATCCTTATTTGGACTTAGGGTTTTTCAATAATGTCCCTAACAATACAATCAGAAATCCCTTTTTTTAAAATGTCAACTCTTTAAGGCAACATTAGGAAATAGCTTTATATAAGCGAAAGGTCAAGAAATCTTTATATATGCTTCGTTAAGACATGTACAAATTAACAGGCACTGCAACAGTGTACATATGGAGCCCCGCTGTGCTATGTGTCAGGCACTACGCAAGGGCTGAGTTAATACTGCGATGAACAAAATGGACAATGTCCTTGCCTTCGATGTTTACAAGTTATTGCTAGTCTTTATGAACTGCCTATTAAAGTCTCTGGTCTGTTTTTCTGCTGAAGAGAGTATCTCTTTTCTTGTCAATTTATATAAACATTTCATATAGTAAGAATAGTAACACTGTCATAAATAAAAATTCAAATAAAATCTAAACAATTATTTAAACAAGTCATAAGATAATTCTGAAGCATGAGTAATTTACTTGAAATTCATCATACCTACTACTGCCTCACATTCAAGAATATCTTTAACCTCAAGAGACGTTTTGCAAGATGGTTCAGAGCGCAGGCCTTTGAGACAGGTGGCCTGGTTTTGAATCCCAGCTCTGCACATTTGCCAACTTCCATTCAGGCATGTTATTTAACCTCTATCTGCCTCAACTTTATTCACTGCAAAATGGAGATAATTTAAGCACCTGATTCATATGGCTACTTTGAGGATGATGTAATGATGCACACAAAACACTTAGACTATGCCTAGCAGATACTACGTGCTCAACAAGTGTTACCTATTTTCAGGGGTATGTTAGTGCCAGCTAATAAAGGCTTGAGTGAGAGCTGTCTGTTGAATTTTCAAGACTTTGTTTGCCACTTTTTAAATACAGACATCTAAATTACATAAAACTACAATTATATAAACTACATTAAAATAAACATCCAAAACTCATCACTAATTGTTTTACTACATTTTCCTGTTATCTATGATCATGCATTTATTTGCATCTATTGCATCCACTGTATGTATATAATAGTGTGCTACCACACAGCTCTTTCCAAACTGCAGTCAACGATGTCAAGTTGGTAGCCTGAAACTGACCATGGTGAAAGTATTTACACCATAGAAAAGAGCAAATGCTGTAAGTCAAGACTTTTTTTTCTTTTTTTGACTGGGTCAAATATTTGTCAATGTACCACTGCCTGTTATTTGAGCAATTATTATAGTAAGTCATCTTTAATTTCTTTCTTTTTCACAGGAAAAAAAGGAAAGGGTAGCAAATCAAAATGTTAGTTATCTCTAGCCTACATCTTATCCCTATTGGTGCTATGTATGCGAACTTGACTGTCAAGCTCAGGTTCCTTTTCAAAACTGTGTCCCTAAAGGACCACATCCCTTTGTAACTGCACCAGACAGGAGCCTTGCCTTTTCTGTGCTGCCAAAGCCAGAGAGATTCAGTATTCTTTAAAAATAACAAGGCTAATCTGCCATGGTTAACTATGAAGGCCACCTTAAGGAGATAAAAGCTAAGTGCCAAACTGTCATCAGATATAGTCCACACATCTCTTAAAATTGTTTTGACCTTCTGACATTACTTAGCAACTCAAGTCAATATCAAACAGGCCCACAGTCAATCTAACTGAAACACAAATATTAACTTCCAAAATAATGGTCAAGCACATAACTGCCTTCCAACTGCTCACTGCATGTCATGTGTCAGGACCTAATGCAATACTTACATACATAATGTGTTTAAAGGGACCAACTAAATGTTTCAATTTATGTTAAAAATGTGGCAATGTTTACACTGCCCAGAATGAGGCTTGCCAAGGAAACAGGTTGGCTGGGCCCTTGAGACTTACCCTACTTGGTCAGCACCAGGAGAAGTACAGTGCATGCATCTATCTGGGTGCTTAAGTAGCACAAGGACTCTCGTAGGGCAGCATGATTCAGTGGAAAAAGCACTAAACTAGAAGTCAGAATATGTGGGCTCTGGTTCCAACTCTGGTGCTAACTAGTTCTATGAACTTAATATTTCTGAGCTTAATTCTCAGACATAAAATGCAGGAGCTAAATTACACAATCTCAGTTCTATGATTCTGCTCTATTATTCTGAATAAATGTGCTGTCACTATAAAAAGAATCTTTCCTCTCTGCCTAGCCTACTGTGGTAACAAAATTTTATTAAGCCAACTCAAATTTAAATATCACATAAATAGAAACATTTACATTTACTGTGAAGATATAGAAATCTTATGTATCATGTCTTAATTCTCCAGCTACACAACAACTTTTACATTTTTAGGGTTATACCAACACAAAGGCAAATGCATGAACAAGGACAATGTTTTTTTCCTTTCTATACCCTTCACCAAGCTCAGTCCAGAACTTCCATCAAACAGAAAGAACTTAATAAAACTTGTGGATAAACTGTATATTAGAGACTTTGAGGATTTAAGTCTACAACATTTCTATAGTCTATCTAATTATAATTTTTAAAAATTAATGCAAAATTTATATGCACATGAGCCTTAAAGAGAAAAGGAGGACTTTCTACCTCTGGGCATGATAAATTAACAGGGGCTGGATTTATACTTCCACTTTACAAAACTATTTTTGTCTTTAGAAAGAAAGACAAAATTTATGAAACCACAGTTTTTAGACATTAGACAATGGGCAGAACAGGTAAGAATGATCTCTGTCATCCCAGCATACTGCCTGTGGTGAGTTTCCAGGCTACAGTGGGGCGGGGGGGCAGCTAGGGATGGAAAAAGGGAGGAGAGAGGGCCAGCAGTCTCCTTCAGTTGAGGAGACAGAGTTAATCTGAGGAGGTTAAGACAACTAGAATTTGAAGGGCAGAGAAACAAAAAACTTCACAAGAGCAAACTCTAAACATATGTAAGAGGTTGTATTTTTATCTAAGTACTGTGTACATCATACATAAGGAAACTAACAGAAGGTAGGTAAAGAACCACCAGAAAGCTACAAGCAGAACACAAAAGGGTGCTGCCTCTGTAGTGGGGAAAATCAGCCCTACACTAAAGCCTACTCTGGTTCTAACAAAACCTAAAAAGCAACCCTTGACAAGATCAATCTATTCTAAGTACTTAACTATATCATAAAACAAAACTCAGAAACACTTAAAACAACCCATTAAAAAATTTCAGCACCCAACTAAATAAAATTAAACAATTTATTAAACTGTCATCTATATAAAAATTTCCAGACATGTAATGAAGCTGGAAAATAAAACCTATAATGAGGAGGAAAAGTACTCAAAAGAACAGACACAGAATAACAAATAATAGAAGTAGTAAGCAAAGATATTAAAACAGCTATTACTAATATACCCAGTATGTTCAGAAAGATAGAGGAAAGCATATTAAGGAAATACACAGAAGACACAGAAGAAATTTTACAAGACCCAAACTAAACTTCTAGAATGAAAAATACACTAGGCTGGATTAACAACAGATTAGACACTATGAAAGAAAAGATTAGTGAACCTTAAGACAGTAACTCTAGGTAGGTTAAGAAACTGAATTCAGAAAAACTTAAAGCTCAAAATCCTCAGTAGAAATTCATTCATCCAACCACTTAAAAAACAAAATAATTAGGGGTACCTGGGTGGCCCAGTCAGTCAAGTGTCTGACCCTTGGTTTTGGCTCACATTGTGATCTCAGGGTCATAAGATCAAGCCCCATGTCAGGCTCCAGTGGGGAGTCTGCTTGAGATTCTCTCCCTCTCCCTCTGCTCCTTCACCTGCTCGCATGCTCTCCATCTCTCTCTCTCTCTAATAAATAAATCTTTAAAAAAATTAGTGTCTACATTATGCCAAATATGATAAACACTGGAAAGATTTAAAACACTTAAATTAAAAAATGTTTTCTACAGTTTCCCAACTTAGTTTTGCAAACATCAAAAGTATTCAATATTCCCTTATTTGATGATCTTATAAACAAATATGCAATTTGTTTTCCTTAATCTCCCCAGTGTGTTTCCATATCATCTTTTACTATTAGGTACTAAAATAAGTATACTGTAAGTATGGGGTTAGTTTATAATCCAATACAAAGAAAAAGAAATTGTACTGTAATAGGACTCTACTGTAATTTCTTTATTCCTACTTGTTAGAGAAATAAGACTATACAAAACAAGCTAAGGGATACAGGACACACTGGCCTTACCAGGTAAAGGGTATAAGAAAGTTACTCATAAGATACTTTATTCATACTGAATGTAGTGCACCTTAATTGTTCCAGAACTCATCTTGCTGGTTTTCCCTTATAGACTGAGATTTCCTAAAGGAAAGCAACATCATCTTTTTCAGGTTAAAATGGGCGCCCAATAAATTTTTATATAATTCATTAAAATCAATGAAAAAATTAAGTCAGATAAGAAACAAAACAAAGAGGAACTCTGGCTAAGGACAGCAATTCTTAGAGACCATTATCACATTTCTCTACCCTATTCAAGTCAGTGCTTTCTCACCCCAGTGGACTTTGCCCAAGAAGACAGCCTGCAAGTGTACAATCAAATCAGATGCTGAAAATGATAGCTGAGGTCATAATGAACCACCTCAGCCATAAACAACCACACAAACCCAGGGTGTGTAAATTGTTTATGAAACTGGCAGATGGTCTGTTAAGGCAATGTCACTTAATAACCACAATGTTGCTTATAACTTATACCTGTCAGAATCACATGGAGGAAGCTTTTCTCAAAAACCAACACTGTTTCATCATACACATGCAAATACTTAAGAATTTTCTTCTTTTAAACTTTCCACTTTATTTGTGGTGGTATTTATATTTATTACAGAATACTTCTTTAAACTGTTAATTACAGAGATTAAAAAACAAAATCTCACCCCCCAGAGTCGACCATTATTAACAGTTTGGTTTTTATCTTCCATATTTCTATGTTTTAATACAGGGGTTTTTTTTCTAAATAAAAAATGCCATACATATTTAGTCTTCTGTCTTTTAATTTTCCTTAATAATATGTCAGAGAAATGTTATAGGTAAATACTCAGAGATCTCACTCATATTCTTTAATGTTTAACATGGAAGTATCAAATTTTATTCAACTATCCCCTACTGATAGTCACTCAGGTTGTTTCCAGTATTTTGCTATTATAAACAATGTCACAAAAATATCTTGAATTCTACTTGTTGCAAAGATTCTAAAATTTTGGTGGGTCAGAGAGTAAATATGCCTTCAGCAGCAATCTCCCTTCCCCAAAGATGGTCACAAATCACATGTCACAAGAAATGCACAGAGTAGTGTTTCCCTACATTCTTGCCAGTACTGGATGTTATACAAAAATATTTTTGGAAGATGATAAGAGTACCAGTGGTTAGATACAGTACAAGAGTACTATTTCTAGCTTTTTGCTAAAATCTTTTAAATTTCTCCACAGACTTGCCCACTGTCAAAAATTCGCCAGTTGTCTTCAATTAACCAATGATCAGTGCTATAGAAATTTACTTGTAAGTTCCAAAGAACCAACTTATAACACATTTTCTCTTACAAATGTTGTTTAAATAAATATTATGCAATCTGGGCTAATACAAAGCTGTATTTTTAATTTAAAAATGGTAAAGAAAATTATTTTTTAAAGATTTTATTTATTTGACAGAGAGAGACACAGCAAGAGAGAGAACACAAGCAGGGGGAGTGGGAGAGGGAGAAGCAGGCTTCCCGCCAAGCAGGGAGCCCGACACGGGGCTCAATCCCAGGACCCTGGGATCATGACCTGAGCTGAAGGCAGACGCTTAACGACTGAGCCACCCAGGCGCCCCAAGAAAATTATTGATGTACAATATACACTGACATTTTGTAGTTAATCTAGAATAATTAAAACATCTAATATTGGATCTATTTTTTTAAGTTTAATAAATACATACAACAGGAGAGTTCCTATTGGAAACACACTTTGGAAATCACATCCTTCCCAACCATATACTTACCTGCTGTTATCATAGAGGGAACTGAGGACACTGGGATACCCAGAAGAA
The DNA here is from genome assembly GCF_964656455.1 of Halichoerus grypus. Lineage (NCBI taxonomy): Eukaryota > Metazoa > Chordata > Mammalia > Carnivora > Phocidae > Halichoerus > Halichoerus grypus. Next base: position 93,448,721 of record NC_135720.1, on the reverse strand, counting down.
ATACATATGAGCAAGGAAGGAGCTGAAGAGAGGTAAAATGTATGTAAGGAAACCCAAAAGATGAGGAATAGTCAGGCCACCATTCATCTCAAAACCTCTATCTCCCAACTTCCCAGAAATACCAAGCAATAAGCTCCCTCTTGTTTTTTTCTCTACTCTTTCCTTCTCTATAGCTCTACCTTGCACACATACCATATGCCCATTTGAGGTGTGAGCAAACTTTCCATCCCTTCCACTGCCACTCCTATTCTCTAAATGTATTAGAATTAAGGTCACATAGCATCATATTCTTTCAGTCCTGATCCACAGCAGAAGGGAAGGGTCCAGATTCCAGCCAAACCTCAGAATGCAGGCTATGGGAAAGGGGTAAATTATAGGGGTGCTCAGATCCACCTTCCTGGAGCCTGCATCTGGTAGCTAACCAGGAAACAGCCAAATATCCACATGCTGATAAAAAAAAGCTGCAGCCAAATTGGCACTGGACCTTTCAAGATGGAGGAATATTTTAAGATTTTTTTTTAAATTTATTTATACATGAGAGACAGAGGCAGAGGGAGAAACAGGCTCCCTGCAGAGCAGAGAGCCTGATGTGGGGCTCGATCCCAGGACCCCAGGATCATAACCTGAGCTGAAGGCCAACGCTCAACTGACTGAGCCACCCAGGCGTCCCAAGATGGAGGAATATTTTAATTGCATATTGTAATTCCAATTTACATTAAGCCCAATCTATTTCTTAAAGCCCCAGAACACTGATGAGCCTGCTGCATGCAATTTACCATCACGGAAGTACCACTGGTCCCTCAAATATATAAACATCAGGGGCGCCTTGCTGGCTCAGTCAGAAAAGCATGCAACTCTTGATCTCAGGGTTGTGAGTTCAAGCCCCACGCTGGGTGTAGAGATTACTTAAATAAATAAAAACTTAAAAAAAAAAATCAAATCCAACACTGAAAATTCAGCATTCTTCCTGCATGTCTAAAAGCCATTATGACTTCTGTTATTGCTTCACTTCCTCCACTCATTCCTTCTGTATTATGTTCCTTACTAATTCTCTGGCAAGCCAAGGCTTTTCCATTATGTGACTTAAGATTCACCCAATGAAAGCATCCCTTCTATCTATCAGCAAGTAAAAAAAGGAGACCAAGCAACATGGAGAAAGGGAAAGCAGGAGACCTCAGTTTCGATCTTGCTTCTCCATTTGCTGGTCCTATTTCTCTAGACTTAAGTTTTCTCAAGGATAAAATGAAATGACAGAAAGTCAGCACACTCAGTGTTTCTATCTTTTCCATTCCAATTCTCAAAGATGGGCAGGTCGGAAAGTAGAATCAGGGTTAGATGCAAAACTATCCAATAGCTCTGTTACCTTGGGAGGCAGGGAAGAACAAGGGAAGGGAAAAACAAATCTAAGCAGCTTAAGCAATCCCCCAGAATGAAGATGCTTCAAAACTGAATACCACAATCCTTAGTCCTGAGGTTGCAGCTCCATCTCAGACTCAAAATATGGCCAACCAGGAACAGTTTGTTCACATTCATTACTGAAGTGAAAAATTAAATGTACCACAAAAGAGATCTTCCATTTAACCAGAGATGGAAGGAGGAAGCTCGAAGGAGACAACATTTAGGCCTTTCCTCAAAATTATGTAGGGGGAGAGGTGCCCAGGTGGCTCAGTCGTTAAGCGTCTGCCTTCGGCTCAGGTCATGATCCCAGGGTCCCGGGATTGAGCCCCGCATCGGGCTCCCTGCTCAACAGAGAGTTTGCTTCTCGCTCTCCCTCTGCCCTCCCCCTACTCGTGCTCCCTTCTCCCTCTCTCTCTCAAATAAAATCTTTAAAAAATTTATATATGGTTATCATTTAACTAAAAACAAAAGAAACACAGACCTAGCCATGCAAGAATAACACATAGTGACAGGGCAGATGACAATTTAAAAACTTCCAAAAAGAGGGGCGCCTCAGTGGCTCAGTCGTTAGGCGTCTGCCTTCGGCTCAGGTCATGATCTCAGGGTCCTGGGATCAAGGCCCGCATCGGGCTCCCTGCTCCGTGGAAAGCCTGCTTCTCTCTCTCCCACTCCCCCTGCTTGTGTTCCCTCTTCGCTGTGTCTCTCTCTGTCAAATAAATAAATAAAATCTTTAAAAAAAAAAAACTTCCAAAAAGAGCTCATTTGCACACACCTGAAGGCACCAAGTTTACATATCATTAATGCAGGTGATGAGAATGAAAAAACTTATAAAAATATGAATTTCTTCCAAAGTTCTACTTCAGTGTTACAGAAAAACCTAATCCTCCAAAGTACTGCTTAATTCAGCACCATTAATAAACAGTAGGCTTGAAGATTAGCACAAATAATGAAATACAAATGCAATCAATTTCAACCTATATCAAGAGCCCTGAAGGCATTTAAAAAAGGTTTTCAGGGGCGCCTGACTGGCTCAGCGGTAGAGCACACAACTCTTAATCTCAGAGTTGTGAGTTCAAGCCCCATGTTGGGCTTGGAGCCTACTTAAAAAACAAACCAAAAAAAGGTTTCAAAAGGAATCAATAATAGTTTTTGAACAAAATAAAAACCATGAATATGAGATAGATGCCATAAACAATAAATAGAAAATACGTCAGAAAGTGATGTCAAGGATAAATAGATCATATCGGTATAAAGCGATACATTCCAACTCAACAAAAACATAAAAGACCACTAACTTTTTTCTATCTATTACCTTAAGGATCTAACATACTTGCTGGCACACAAAAGTACTCAATAAATGTTTTTCAAATGAATAAATGATGAATTACTTCATTAAAGCAAGTATTATAGAATGATAAGAAACCTTAGCAATCATTCATGTTAATTTATAAACCCATCCAAGTCTAGTTAGTTAGCATAAGAGTCAAGAATGGAAACCAGATTCCTGATTATTAGTCCTTGCTTCTTTACCGTCGAATTTCTAAAATTCAGAGCGACTAGAATTTTTAAGTTAGATATATATATAACTCAAGAATCCACTCAATCATGAATTAGGCAGTACCTTAAAACAGTTAATTGTTAAGTGACTTATATAATCCATGATTTCTTTCTTACCTTGAAAACTTTTATTTTTGAAGTTTGCAATTAGGTCAAAAGATATCAATGTAATAATATTCACCAACACCCACCAGGATACAAAACTGCTTAAAGGTTTCATGACATTGTTTATTCCACTACATAATGGAATACATGCATGAGTCATTAAAAATGTTTTGAGATAATATTTAATGGCATTAGAACATGCCATGATATATTAAATGAACAAGCAGGATACAAAACTTTACAGTGATTTTTAAATGTTCTATATTAAGAAAAGAAGAGAAATGGAAAAAGATAAGCAAATACGTCTCACTACATATTATTTTTTATTCATATTTTGTACATTTCTTTATTTTCCAAAAATGTTAGTGAGTTTGTATCAGATTTTTCTTTAACATTCCCCCAAGTACTTACACAGTTCTTCCTTTTCCATTGAGTAATACAGAAATTACACCTTTAGTCAACAGGATAGTGCTTCTGTCGAAATGTTAAACCCTGTAATTTTAAAAGCTGCTTCTATTAACAACGGAAATAAAGGATAACGGAATTTTTCCCTCAAGTAACTAAATCCTCAACAGCCAGCAACAGAATTTCTTACTAAGGTTTATGGATTATAGACAGCCCAAAACCACGTTAAACAAAAAGTTTATGGATTATGGGCAGCCCAAACTTACATTAAATAAAAAGTAAAACAAAATATGGACATCTACCAATCCCAGGATATATTCAGTGGCTATTTACTTAAACAGAGAATATTTACTTCTCATTAGATATATTACTTATAATTTATACTATTAATGATAACTTTGTTTACTAAGATGGGCCACAATTATCTATAGTAGAGTACTCTCCTGACCAGCTGTCAGAGGACCAAGATTCTAATCTCCAGTCAGCCACTGAATCACTGCAATCATAGGAGCCTTGGTTTCCTTGGCTATAAAATAAGGGCACTGGCTCTTATGTTACTTGTCTGAGAGAGTTGTTATATGAATCAAATCATGTCATATATGTAAAGATAATGACAAACATAGAAGATGCTGTACTTATTATATCATCAACCTAATCCAGAGTTTCCTACACCATGTTAAGTGTCTCATTCAATCTTTACATTTGCTGAAACCACACCTTAAAGTAATTTCTCATTATTAAATCCTCAGATTTGATAATATATATGTGGGTATTAGCAGAGTTCTTAAAAATAGAGGATAAAATTTTCGACTTAACACTGATACCTAAAAATGAAACTTGTCTGGTTTACATTAAAGTATTGATTAAATCATTATGATAATACTTTTCCTACAATGCAGAGTGAACGAAACATGAGGTCATATTGTCCAGATGAAATGGTAAGGTGGAGAAAACCTTCTGCTGACACTATCCACCCCCCATACAAACACCCCTATTGAAATTCTGCTTTCCTTCAAATAGCCAACCCTGCTAATAAAACCCTTGGATGCTCAGATTCTTCCTCTTTTGTGGCCCTACTTATAATGAGCAGAGCTGGTCCACTTTCCTCACCAAAATGTGCTCTTTGGGAAGCTACAGTCCTATAGCCCTATGTTCCTCTTCTTTCTGCAGGCCCTAGTTCCTTTGCACATTTTTGAAGCGTATGATCAGTAGGTACTTAGAATCAGGGGAGCCTGGGTGGCTCAGTCAGTTAAGCGTCTGCCTTCAGCTCAGGTCATGATCTCAGGGTCCTGGGTTCGAGCCCCAAGTCGGCCTCCCTGCTCAGTGGGGAGCCTGCTTCTCCCTCTGCTCTCACCAGCAACCCCCCCCCGACCCAGCCCCTGGCTCATGCTTTCTCTCTCTCTCTCTCACACATATAAATAAATAAAATCTTTAAAAATAAATAAATATTTAGAATTCAATCACATATTCTAATTTGGTGAAGACCAATTTCTCCTGGCCCCAAGTGCTTCGTCCCTTCCCAGTTCTTCTAGGCATACACTGATTACAAAATGTGATGAAGTTGGGGGAGAGTGTATGTTAATGGTGATTTGTTCACTTCAAGCATGGTATCAATTAATTCCGGATTAGAAATATGAGGTTGGAAACAATGCAGCTTGTTTTCAAAGAAATGTTAATAACAAAAGTATTTCATTCTATTTTATTATTTTAATTCTACTGAGGCACAAATTTAAATTTCTGTATAGTGTTCTAATTGGAAAATGATGAAGACTAAGTACATCTCTGTTTTTCCACAAAGAAAGCACAGTATCCTCGCATTTTGCTTTCTGTAACTTAGAATTCTTCAATCCTTCTTTCCCTCCAAAATTTTTCAAAGAAAAAATATACAAATTATATACAGTAGCTAAATTGTTATTGCTTCTGAGATTGCTTTAAGGATAAAGTCACATTGCAAATATATTCATAACCATAAGCCCTCACTTAATGGGATTATAAAATCCACACTATATGCAAAATCAAACTCTGAATTTCAATTACTCAGGTTTTTTATCTACTATTTTCAATATTCTCTAGTTTCTGTTATGTAGATAAAATTATAAAGATCACAAAAGGAACCACCAAATACTCCTTTAATCATTTACCTTCTTTCCCCTAGCAAAGGTAGTCAGTGGTGTTCCAGCATTCGTAAATGTTCTCAATGTGTGGCTCTTCTAAAATACGCTAAAGGCAAAATCAGGTAATCTTGTTCTTCCTCTTAACTCATACGATTTTAAAACTCAAACATGATCACTTTGGTAAAAGCACTGTCTTCAGTCTAAGAGACAAAAGTAAAACTTTATGTTCTTAGATATCATATACATTATACCATTATACCCAACCTATAATCAAATTGCCATAACAAAAACTTGATAAAAAAAAATTAAAACCAACAACTATCTATCTAACCCTACTTCTGATTACATTTTAAATAAGTAATCCAATATCCTAAGAGTTTAACTTTCACATGTTTTGCAGGACATGGACTACTAATTTCAGTTTATCCTTAAAATAGAACAGTTCAACTAATTTTAGACTCAAGTGCTATAAAGCATCATAGCTGCCAACCAACTGGATACCTGAATTGCAGCAGCAGCATATGCAGATATACTAAGCAAACTGTCAGATAGCTGAACTCTGGGCTGCCGCATGCAATCCTATGAAGTAGCTGTAACAGTCAATGCATGTACCCAAAACAAATTAGTACTTAAAAACAATATGACCAGATGAAAGAAAATAGTCAGGGCCTTATTTAAATAATATCTATAATGTGCAATGGTTTAAAAGTGTCAAAAGGAGGTAACAGTATAAAAAATTATTAACCATTTGCAAAACACGTATCTGATATAAGATTATTATCTAAAACATACAAAGAATTCTTAAAACTCAACATTAAGAAAACAAATAATCCAGTTAAAAAGTGGGCAATGGGCGCCTGGGTGGCTCCGGTGGTTAAGTGTCCAACTCTTGTTTCGGCTCAGGTCATGATCTCAGGGTCATGGGATCTAGCCCCGTGTCGGGCTCTGTGCTCAGCAGACAGTCTGCTTGAGATTCTCTCCCTCTCCCTCCCCCTCTGCCCCACCCCCTGCTCGCTCTCTTTCAGTCTGTCTCAAATAAATAAATTAATTTAAAAATATGTGGGCAAAAATCTGAATAGAACCTCACCAAAAGAGATAAACAGATGGCAAATAAGCATATAAAAAGATGTTCCACATCATACATCATTAGGGAACTGTAAATTAAAACAATTCAATACCACTACACACCTATTAAAATGATTAAAATCCAAAATACTGACAACACCTGCTGCTCATGAGGATGCGGAGCAACAAGAACTCTCATTCGTCACTGGTGGGAATGCAAAATGGTACAGCCACTTTGGAAGACAATTTAGCAGTTTATTACAAGGCAAACAAAGCCTTACCACATGATCCAACAGTTGTAGTCCTAGGTATTTACCCAAACGAGTTGGAAACTTATGTCCATACAAAACCCTGCACACAAATGTTTATAGCAGGTTTATTCATAATTGACAAAATTGAAAGCAAGCAAGATGTCCTTCAACAGATGAGTGGATAAACAAACTGTGGTACATCCAAACAATGGAATATTATTCAGCAATAAAAAGAAATGAGCTCTCAAGCCATGAAGGGACCTGGAGGAATGGTTATCAATTGATATATGAATCAAATCAAGTCATATATGTAAAGATATGACAAACATATAAGGTGCTGTACTTATTGTTATCAATTATAACAAATGTACCACACCAGTGCAAGATATCAAAAGGAGAAACTGTGAAGGGAGGGGAGAGAGTATATGGGAACTCTGTACTTTCTGCCCAATTTTTCTATGACCTAAAACTGCTCTCAAAGTAGACTATTCACTCAAAAAAATAAAAATAAAAAAGGCTATTGGCCTAAGAGGCGCCAGGGACTTGAGTTCTTGGGTCTACCTCATTCACTGATGGTCTACGTAATCTCTACTGCTCAAAATACTTCATATGCACTACTGTCTCCGACTATCATGAACCCAGTGAGGTAGACCTGATGCATCATACCTCACTGGCTTAATGAAGGTAGTAAAATAAGCCACCAAGTAGTAGTATTCCATACCAAGAATCAAGAATACAAATTGTTACACTGGCATGGCCAGATGGAGAACTCAAACACTGAAAATAAGGGCATGTTTTAATTCACTGGGACAATAGAATCTTTGTATAATGCCTTTAATACCAGGATTCACTGAGAAATATTTTCACCCACTAGAGAAAAATCAGGACTTTGTCAATTCCCTTTGACGATTCTTTCCAGGAAACATTTCAGGCATGTATCAAAGCGGCCACATTCACTGGTGACATTTACAAAACTTAATTCTTTTCAAAATCTTCTCAACCAAAATACACACTAAAAATGTTCACATTAAAATTTTATTTTCCTTTCATGGATATCTAATAATTAGAATTTATAATCCAGCTAAGATATAAAAGTTCAAGCTCCAAAGTCTATTTAACATTTGAATTGAAATAAATCTCTATAAATTTTTAAACTATTAATTTTAACTTCATGCATCCATTTAACACATCTCAAGCAGTCCTCGTATTAATCAAAATCATAATCCTAATAAAAAATATTCATAAAAACAACTTCTGCAACATTTACCAGTCAATGTAATGAAATTCAAAATATATAGTTTATGTCAAATATACACTTTATGTTCAAATGCCACAGACACCACTTATACCTATATGATCTCAGGAAAATTAACTTCTCTAAGATTCAATTTCCATATTGGTAAAATGGTAGTAGTTGTAGCCAAAATAAAGAGTAATGAGAATTAAAAATGATACATATATACTTCAACAGCAATACCCAGCACTGTCCAGTATATAAGTAGGTGTATAAAAGCTGAACCCATAAACTTAAGGATGGCTTAGGACTTACATGATCATATAACCACTGAACTTCTTATATAACAAACAAAACTGACTCTACAAATCTCAAGTTTATGTAGGAAAAAAAGAGGTTTTTTTAAATAAAACCAAATAAAAAAATTATTGAAATATATTGAAAGATTTGTTTTTTAATCTTCTACAAAGGATCTTAAACCATAATTTTATTTGCTTAAAGAAAACAAATTCACTGCTGTAAGATACTACAAATCCTGTTCAGAGGATTCCCAACAAGATAAGCTATTACTTAAGGAGCCCTACATTAACTAGAACATTCTAGTTTTCTAGGTCATACTACTTGCTGTATTTCCAAGGTCAAGCAAAACAACATTCATTCCATTTCACTACCAAAGAAGGTCTAACAATGATTAATATTAAAAATTTATTTCAAAAACATTTTCTAATGAACACACTACAAATTTTTTTACACAAATTAAAAAGAAAATACTCCAAACTTCTTCAATACAACTTCAACAATGGAAGCTGCTGTGCCCCTTCCTGTCTCCACACTCAAAACCAACCAATTAGCCATCCTGTCAATTTCTATCATTTCTCCTGAATCAGCCTTCCATTCCAACCACCATAATTTTACAACGGCCTCTCAACCTGTCTACCTGCTTCCTGAATCTTCCTTTCCAGACTTATCTCCCTAAACGCTATTCTCATTGGTAACATCCCACTGAACATCATCAGGGTTCCCTTCCCTACCTACAGAATAAAGCCCAAACTTCATCCTCAGTGTGGCATTCAAGGCCCTTTTCGATCTGGTCCAACATTACCCTCCATATTTACCCATTTCCATCTTCCTACAACCTCTATGCACTCCCGTCTCTAAAACTTACTGTGCACGTTAGCCAAACATTCAAAATGGATTCTGTGGTTATGCTAATGAAATGGTACTGTCACGCTAGTCTCTCCTCTTGAGCTTTTCTCCCTGGTACCTTCACCTTCTCATGAGGTAAAATCCCATTTGACCCCAAGTACAAACCTTTCCCCAACACCCAACCCAAGCAGAATTATTTGCTTCCTCTTCTACAAGAGATAAGAGTAGGTTGAAAAATAACAGCAAATAAAACTGCATTAAAGAAATAAACCAAAAAATAAATAAATAAAAGCCTTATTTGATCTCTTACAGAAATAATGATGTACTTCAGCAGATAGCTGCCTGAAATTCCTCTTCGGAAATAGGTAACATGTGATGCCTAACTTAGTAAGAGCCGGGAAATGGACACAAAAGTCTTTCTTTCTCAAAAGCCATTATAGACAGAAAAGTCCCATGTAACAGAAGCACCCGAGTTTCTTTTTAATTAATAAGAAATACTAAACATTCTAAACTACAAATCTCATTCAATTTGTTCATCAGACATAGACAGTCAGGTAATCTTATACATTTTTATACTCAGTTGTGGAACTAAAACAGAAAGGAACCACACGACAGCCTAGATACTCCATCTTTTTGTCACCTCGATAGCTTCAGATGTTTTTATAGTCTCCAATTTCCTGAAGACACTTTGGGCAAACAGTCCAGCTCCCCAAAGAGCCAGGCTCCTGGGCTCACATGACCCAAACACAGAAACACAGAAGCTTCTTTGCCTGGCTACAGAATAACCGTAAAACAATAAATTGTCCCTACTGCTTCTCCTTCTGTGTCATTTATTGCCTATAATCGTCACTGAGCCAGATAATAAGCACCTCCAAATGGCTCAAATAAAAACTTTTTCAAAAGCACAAAGCTTTTTTAAAGTCCCTGAGCAAACAAATGTTGAGATAACCACAAAAGTCTAAGTCAGAACAAAAGGAGCATCAGTCTGCTATTTGGGGTTCAAAGTTAAATTCACTAACAATATCTAATAACTGCTTACGTTCCTGGACTGATATGTGTTTCTTATGGGATGAGGCAATGAGTAAATTCTTTGGCCAATTTAAATCCTAATTATTTGGGAAGAAATTACTTTTAAACCCATGGTGTAACATAATAAAACATTCAACCAGATCGTTTTGAAAATCCTCAGAGACTTCAACGGAGCTTTCAGATATTCTCTTAAACTTTAGCAAAGTCAAATATATTGCGTTAAGGTCGTTAACACGTGTCCAAACTTTAAGCTTCCACTTTCAGGGCAGATACTTTACCCTCTGTGTGCTAAACACTGGTGGGTTGCAAACCCTATATCCGTTTTTGCCTCACTCTTCAACCAACAGCACTTCAGCCGCGTTCAAATGGGTACTTTCCTAGTCTGCTATGCAGACAGTAGTGGCCCCTTTAACACTTCTGGCCAATGAGACACTAGTGAGAGTTGCTAAGTGGGCTTCTAAAAAAGCTCTTTAAAAGGAGGCTGACTCAACTAGTTTGCACCTTCTGTCCTTTGTCCTTGCAATTCCTCTTCTTCTCTCTTTTTTTAAAGATTTTTAAATTTATTTATTAGCGGGGGTGGGGGTGGGGGTGGGCAGAGGGAAAGACACAAGCAGACTCCACTCTGACTGCGGAGCACCAGGTGGGGCTCAATCCCAGGTCCCTGAGATTCAAGACCTGAGCCGAAATCAAGAGTCGGATGCTTAACCAGCTGAGCCACCGAGGCACCCCTGTAATTCTTCTTGCATCTGGAAGACACAAGGGCTGTAAGAGAACAGCCATCTTGTGATGACAGAAAGACATCTCAGTGGCTGAGCGGCCCCTGAGAATTGGCTAAGCAGCAGTACAGAAACTCGGGTCCCACTGGCAAACAGAGGTACCCTACAACCCTGGTCTGCCTACCTGCCTACCACAGCTTCTCAGTACCAGAGACAAAGAAACACTACCGATTGTTTTCTGTTACAAACAAACCAAATACAACCTTCACTAACTCTCATTACCAGATGAAGCGCCTTTCATTTGTTAAAAGAAAAAGCCCAGACTAATGCTGTTATAACTAACTACACTAAAATACTATCATGATGCAGCACAGTTAAAGTTCACTGATTACACAACTATTACATTAAGCCATGAGCACAGCATGAGCAGATGAAATCTGAAATCAAGTTTTTGCAGAATCCTGGAAGCCAAGTGAAAACCACTGAGCAAGATCATCCAAGACTACACAGTATGAAGGCGGGGGAAGTTCCCAGAAACCTTCACACTCCAACTTTCAATACAAATGGCACCAGAGTTGGTTCACACAGCAAAATGACAGGATTTTTTACAACCACACATCTATGCAGGCCATAAAACTGAACTGAAAATGAAAACTACAGGTGTAGTGGTCCTAAGTCCCTTTGGTCACCAAGCACATAGGCAGAATTACATAGCCCTGAGAGAAGGGACTAAAGCAATTACTCAAAGTTTCCATGGAAAACAAACAAAAAAATTTGCCTTTCTTTCTAAATAATCAAAGAGGATTTTTTAGTGATGTCCTAGACAAGTAACAAATCTGCCACTCAGCTTTGACAGAGAATGGTAGTGAAATACTTTTTACAGTTGTCTGGGGATAACTGATTAATTTCCAGATCAATGGAAAACATCCATTTTGTTGGACTGAAATAATTTACCTTCTTTTTAAATTAAGTCTAAAATGTACAAAATAAAATTTATTGGGTTCACATTAATGATGTCATTTTCACACTTAACAACCTTTTCAAAAAGTGTGTTGAGAAAATTAAATCTTCCAATGACAGAATTAAATAGCAGAATTTCATAAATTCAAGTGACAGCTAATATTAATAATATAAAAATAATTAAAATAACAGTATACAGGTTAGTTTCCTTACACTGCCCAAAAAAAAAAAAAAAAAGAAACCACCAAGAGGGATCATTCTGTCCTTTCATGCTAAGCTAAACATGTTTTGTACTTCCTGGTAAATACACTGGATAATCTAATATATATTAAAAAAGCCAATGACATGGGCAATTTCTAGCATAAACAATAAGTAAATATGTTTTATTTGTAAATAAATGCCTTTACTCACCCTGACTGTGCTATTAGCTGAAGTAATGTGATGTTTTTTTAATCAGATACCCTGAATATTCTGGCTATGAATATGTCTTATAAGAGGACTAGTATAAGAATCAGAGCACTGCACTCTTCTCTGCAGCAAGCAGCTCTTTCTGTGTTATTCTAATTCAGCAAACAGTTGCCTATTTTCACTCAGAAGTAAAGGACCAAAGCAAGACACAAGAATAGACCACACCATAAGTAATTAGGGCTCACTCACTTGCCACTACTCAGTTTTCTACAAAGGGCTAGGTTGGAAGTCCTTGCATAGGCCATCTGAGGACTAAGCCTAACAAAACTCAACTTCTAAATCCAATATTCATAACTGCTGACAGTATAGATTATTATAATTCTACGTTTCTGACAACAAATTTTGAATTTCTTCCAGCTGACTCCACCACTTAACACTATTCAACAGCTGGGGCATATGATAACTTGGCAACCTGATAATACTCTAACTGAATGCAAACTCATTCTGTAACCAAGGAACTTTGTCAGAAATAAAAATCCAAATAACCTCTCTTAAATTCAAATGGGAATGTGAAATGTTTGAACAATGCATGATTTCAGAAAATGAGCAACTGTACTTTGAAAGTTTAGTGAACTGACACTCCCTATTCAAAGCCTACAATTCTTTCCTGATTAGATCAGCCCTCGTTGCAAGTCATCAGGATAATAAGCACGATAGTGAAGTCATCCTATTGGATACTGATGGGAAATCATAACTGGCTTCAAAACACATTGGGAAACAATGAGTTTTCCAGGTCCCCAGCTTTACGTATAATACACTGGCCAATACTCTTTCTTTCCTTTCCAAAACTAAATGAAACATAGAACATCTATAAAGCCAAGTACAAATCGATGACCTAAGCATTTTAAAACCACAAAGAAAATGAAGGTAATATGACTCACTTTTTCAGTGAAATTTTGGACTGTAGGTTTGAAAAGTGTATGTTTAACTGCAATGATGATCATTAGGCTACAATTAAAATGAAGTGTAATGAGAACTGCAATGGCCTTCAGATCTTTTTATTTCCAAAGGCAAATAGAAGCAAGCGTTTAAAGAATATCTGCTTCCTCAAGACAAGTCAAAGCAGCACTTCAATTATTGTTTTCAAAGTCACCTGGAGACAAAAATTCATACAGCTATAATTTTTTTGAAAAGTATGAATGTATATACTTGAAAACTTTCAGACTTTTTTGCTTTTGGATTTTAAACAGCACAGGTGTGTGTCTTCAATAAGGTTTACTAATGTATATTGCAATAATTTTCATTTTTCATGTTCTGGAGACAACTGATTAAGAACCTTATTTTAAAATGTAAAGACAGACATAAACATGAGTAAATTACACATGCACACACACATAAATGCTACCAATGTGCTTTAGCCTAAAATACCATTGCACTTGCTCAGTGGCAGTATTACACACAATAGAGTCTTGGCACAAAGGAATTCTGATTGTGCTGTTTACAAAATTCTACACGGATTAAAAGAATGTCAACAACAAAACATGTTCTAGAAAGAGATAAAACATATTTCGGGGTGGATTTTGAGCATTTTGGAAATTTGGAATTTAATTGTTCAATTTAGGATTTTATATTTCTACTTTCTGCTAATAGAAAACTATTAATGCATGCCATTTTTAACCATATAACTCCCATTCAATTTACGTAAATAGAGTTTAAGACCAAAGCAAATATTCGAAAGGTGCAAAACCCTCTGTATCCAAGCTATGAATTAGGCCACTATTCACTATTAATATATTAAGGGTCTGTGAGCTAGCCTTGGGTGTGAAGTGTTTTTTGGTCTCCTTACTGTGTCTCTTGTCTGTACACACTGAGAAATGATTTCCAGAGACAAAAAGACCCTTTAAGATGAGACGATAAATAACTTTGTCTAACATTATATTTAACTATAAAGTCAAAGTAAACAATACTAAAATATGAAAAATTTATCAGGGTGGTACAGAATTTCCTGAACATAAAGAAGAGGCAGAAAAGCACCTCAAAATATACTGCTTTACAGTTAAATTTACAACAGACTCACTGACTTAAGGCTTTCATTCATCACACAATCAAGTAATTTTTATGATACATAAGAATAGGTATATAGTCACAAATCACAAACTTTTTTCAAATAAAATCATTCTAAGAAAAATGATTTGGTGATGCTCTCAGTGGTGAAACAGCCCATTTATTTAAGAACCCAAGAACCTTTTTTTATATGGTTAACCGATACCCCATGCAAAGCAAGAAAGAGCAGCAATGCCTCAGTAATCCCGTGGAGAATTAATCGGTAGCCACCCTCCGAGGAAGAATTATGATTATGCATAGTACTTAAGAGCTTCTACAAGGGAGAGAAAATGCAATGTGCTTGAAACCCAAACCTTTCCCCCACTCCACAGCCTATCCAAGGGCGTCTCCGGACCATCGCCCACCCCACCACCCTCTCTGAGTTGAGGTTACTAAATCCCATCCAAAAAACCCTGGTCCATTCCCAAGACTGGTCCAGACACCTGTTTACCTGTGCCCAAGCAGTAGTGGCTCTGGTTAAGCAAAGATAACGGTTACCCGGCTGATGCGTGCCAAGCCCCGCAGCCGGAGCACGGGAGGCCACGTACCTTTGTACCTCTCCAGGACATCCTCGTAAGCCTGGAGGTACTCCTGCTCCTCCACGTACAGGTAAGCAGCTGGCGAGAGGTACCCCGCCATACCGAAGTTTATCTAAGCGATGACTGGCCAATTCCCCTTTCCCCCTCCTAACCCCGGAGAGTATCGTAGTCAGCAAGACGCAGGCTTGAGAACTGGAAAAGCGGAAGGAGCGGCGGGCTGGGGGAGAGCGCTGAAGCCGGAGACGCAGAGCCAGGGGCACAAGGGGGCGGTGGGCGCCGGAGCCGGCAGAGGAAACGCCCAGGCCCCCTGGCGGGCTGCGGGTGCTGGGCCGCCGCTCCGGGGAACCAGAGTCCCTCTCAGGTTTCAGCAGCAGCAAATCTCGGCGAGCCCGGGGGCGGCGACAAGCAGCGCCACGCCACGCGGAGGAGCCGGGAGCACAGTGGTGACGGGCGAAGGGTGGCAGGCGCCGGGACCCTCTGCGGCCAGCACGGCCGTCACCCTGGCCCTGCGCTGGGCGCCTGCTTCGGGCCCGGCCGAGGCCGCGGCGGCGGTGCGGGAGGACAGGCGTGCTGCCTCCGCCCGGGATGCTGCGCGGCGCATCTGCGGCATTTCCTGGCCGCCGCGCCGCAGACACTCGTCCGCGCCCCCGGAGAGAGGGAGGGGGGAAGGCGGAGGGCGGAAGGGAGGGGGCAAGCGCGGCGGTCAGCGCCCCGGCTGGCTCTGCTCCGGCCCCGGCGCGGCTCGGCCCCTCCCTCCCGGGCAGGGTCGAGCGCCCCGGGGCCCCCTCCCCGGCCCGCCCACCCGGGTCGATCTCACGGCCAAGCACGCCCACCCCCGGACACTGGCCGGCCAGCCCGGATCCCCAAGGGTGAGGTTTCTATTTGGGACCCACAACAGGTGCCTGGAAAACAAAGCCACAGATCGCGGTCACCAACGAGCGCAGCCCCCCCCACCCCACCCCTCAATGGGCTGAGCTGTCGGCGGTCTCCCCGGGGAAGGGATGATGGGGACAAGAATGGAAAATACTCTTCAACCCAGCTTATGGCACGGAGGACTCGGGTCACTCAGTGGCAGCACGGGGCGGGGAGGAACAGGGGTCCTTGCCCAGGGCACATCTCGGGGGCGGGGCGGCGGGGCCTCTGCAGGTGGCCCGGCGCGTCAGGGCCTGACAGCCTGGGAGCTACTGCGCCTGCGCGCCCGGCAGACCAGCCCTCGGTCCCTCCCTTCCGCCCCCCAGAGCCGGCCCGCGCATCTGCCGCTGCGCTCCTGGGAGGCGGCCACAGCCGGTCAGTTCTCAGTGCCCCCAGCTTACTTTGTCCCCTCCCTCCTCTTTACCCATTATTCATTCCACACAGTCCTGGTAGCCTCTGAATTTGAATAAAATGGATACAATTCCCTTAACTTTGGAATGTCATGTACTAAAGTGGTGAGTTTTAAGGGTCCAGGCACCATTTGGTACTCAGACGACGCGTAAATGGATGTGTTTAAGAGTACTGATTGAAGTCAGCATCCTGCCTCCTTACTAACTGTGTGACAAGGCCAAGTTACTTACCCTCTCTGGCCTCTCTTCATCAGTAAAATGGGGATAATAGTGCCTACCTTATAAATTTGCGGCTTTATACGTGTTAGCTATTATTATTAATAGATAAATCAATGCGTTGTTGACCATCTGACTTGACAGCTTCACCTTCTGCCCACATATTCCCTCCCTATTTCTTCCTTTCATATGTACTGACCTTTTGTCCTTGATGATTTTTCTTCCCCTTTCAGTGTTGTGAATCTGGACCATTTTCCATTAACTCTTAGATGGGGATGAGTACTCCTAAAAAACTGTATACACTCTTGAAAAAAAACTTACTTGAGTTAAAATTGGAAATCTTTACCTCTTCTGAGCAACTGGCCTACTTTTGTTATTCCAAGCAAGACCGTTCTCTCTCTTTTCTATCCTGACCATTGGCTTATAATCTGAGTTTGAGCCCACGTCCCACCAAGCCCTTAGGATCACTAGTTTTCTTGCAACTTAGTATGCACTTATATACATATTAGTTGATGAAGTAACAAACATGCCTCATTTGTGACACCTTTTTGAAATGAAAGAGTTAGCAATTAGATCCCTAAAAGTCATTCCATTTATAGACCACACACATACATGAATCTCTCTCAAAACTGTTTTGTCTCCTTTACAATGAGTAGGGTCATTGAGGGCACAGTCTGAGCCTCTATCAGAGACTGAAACCCAGTAGCATCCAGTTTTGTGAATATAATCAGTGCACTCTTAATTGACTTTAACTCTCCTTTTAAGGAGACAGTCGAAATGAACAGCAGCAGCATTGGGGGTTTTCTGTAAAAACAGCCTTTGCCCCATGCATTCTTGGAATGGTACTATTGGGTCAGTCTGCTAATAATAATAGTCTATTCCATAGGGAAGCAAGAGTTAAGCACAGCAGTTAAGAGGCTGACCTCTGGAGTTAAGAATGCCTGAATTCAGATCATAGATCCACCACTTCCTAGTTGTATGACCTTGGGAAGAGTCTCTTCCTCCCTCAGCAGATTTCTGGACTGAAAATGGAGAAAATAATTATACCTACTTCATAAGGTTGTTGAGAGACTAAATGAGATAACGGTAAGTGCTTATAAGAACATCTGACCATGGAGCACCTGGTGACTCAGTCGGTTAAGCATCTGACTCTTGGTTTCAGCTTGGGTCATGATCTCAGGGTCGTGAGATCAGCTCCATGTTGGGCTCCATGCTTAGCACAAAGTCTGCTTGAGATTCTATCTCTCCCTCTGCCCTTCCCCCTGCTCCTGGTCTCTCTCTCTCAAATAAATAAATAAATCTTTTTAAAAATTAAGAGCATCTGATCATCAGCAAACTATCATTTATACAGCATTTACCATGTGCCAAAGAATTTGCGAAATGTTTTGCACTCATTACTTTATTTACTCACCACAACCATGACCCTTTAATAGAGAAAATGAAGCTGAGAAAAATTCAGTAAGTTGCTGAAGAAAATAAAACTGGCTAGTGATAGAGGGAGAATTAAAATTCAAGTCTGCCTAAGTCCAAAGTCTGACTCTGCTTAGATCCTTCAATTCCAACTTTAAAGAATTTACATGGGACAAAAATCCATATTTTAAAATAGCACTGTCACCAACAAACCATGTACCTTTACAGGCACTTCAAGACTAAAAAACCTAACCTACTATATCCAGTAACTAAGAATAGCAGATCTATAGTTCTTAAGTAAAAGTCATTTATACAATGGGTATTATAAAGCCCCATTCCTTACACTTTGTCATCTTTTTCTCACATTGACCCTGAGAGACAGGAAAGGCATACAGTCTCCGATTTTAAAATGAGAACACTACAATAAGTGCAAAAGCACTTTTAAAATCGTCAAGTGTCAGACATGTGACATAAGACTCGCTAAAATGTAAATCTAATTATATCACTGCACTGCTGAAAAATCTTTCAATAATTCCCTATCACAGCATGAATGGTCCAATCTCCTCAGTACTGCACACAGGCACCTTTCCATTTCTGCTATTCTCTACCAAATCCCATCTTCTACTATGCATATTACTTGAAAGTTCCATATAAACACATCTCCCTCCCTTTGTTCTTGTGGTTCCATCCCTCTGAAGCAGCCTTGCCTTTCTCCCTATTCCCACCAAGCTCTTCAATCCTCACTTCAAGTGGCACTTCCCCTCAGAAGCCTTTCAGGAACCTCCCATGGCTCCCTTCTCCGTCCAAGTTAATTAGACTCTCCTCTGGGTTCTTTTCATATTAGGTACTAATATAGCCATAACAACTAATCTCTCACACCGTGTTGTAACTGTCTAACAATACATCCAGTTATCATATTGGACTATAACTTCTTTAAAAGCAGAACTATGTGCTTTTCTTCATTGTATTCCAGGGACTCGATCAATGTGAAGGAATTTAGTTATCCCACAGACCATATGGTCTTTTTGACTCTAGGCATTTTCATGTTCAATTCTATTTTTATGACCTTAAAAACAAATAAAAATACTGGACTTTCAACTCCTTTATTACTAAATAATGAACACTATGGACATCTCATACCATTTCTGAACCTCACCCCATCTCTTACTAGGGATGAATTTCACAGATGGGGTGAGTTTCAGGCAGAGTATGAAAATGTCTAATAAAGTTGAAAGTCAAAATCTTTTCATGGTATATTTTCAAACTATCCATAACATCAAAATCCCTCTGATGCCCTGTTCCTTTATCTTCACACTGGGTGATCAGTGGTGAACACATAATATATTTGAATTTCATATTTTAGCCACATTATTATTAAACAGATATTGAAGACTGGCCTCCAGGTCTCTGCTCCCAAGATATGATTATTATGATTTGTGTAGAAAACAGCCAACTTACCAGTATTTATCTTAAATACAGTAGCACATTTCCATACTAGGGCTGCTTATTCTGTTCGTAGTTTTTTTGTTTTTGATTAATTTCTTAAAAGTATGTAACTTTGAGGTTTCCAAGTGCATTAACGACCACTAACTTCATAGCTATCCCCACTCAGCGAACATTTTACAACAAATAAGACATGGCCCCTGCCCTCAAAAAGTCTACAGTCTACTGATATCAGCGTCTGCTTGTCCACTGCTTCCCATCAGAACCCCCAGTTCTTCCATTTCTTCCCCACCTACAGTGTACACGGACAATTAGTAACCCCAACTTCTCCGGACTTCCGGCCTAGTCATTTTCCTCAATTTATATAATCTCATTCCCCCTGACAAACACCTGACCCATCCTTCTCTCATAAACCCTTCCTGCACTACCAAAAGCAAAATATCCACGTCTGCCACCACCAACAAAACCCTCAAGCCAGAAGCACCTTCTTCCTTCCACAAAAATGAACGGAACACAGGCATCCGTCCCAATTCTCTCAGGACCCTCCTTTCACCTGTCTTCCCTTTCTGCTGAGCCAAAGATAGGCTGCAGGCACTTTCTCCTCCTCTCTGTGCCTCAGACCTACTCATGGAGGGGCAGCGTGGGGGAGTGGAGCGGAGGAGGTGTCTCAACAGGGCAAGGAGTCAGGCCTCAGTGACTAAACACTTTTTAGTACTTGAGGAGGGTAGTGAAAGCTAGGTCTGTCCCAGCTCCCCCAAGCCACCCCTGTTTTGCTCTTACTTGGCTCCCAGTCTCTCTCCTGGATCCTCCCTCGTCCCACCCTTTTGACGCTCCACCCCTCCCCTCAAGTCCTGGAAGAGACCAGGCAGCAACTCACAACAGAAGCCAGAAGAAGCTCAAGGCTGTTGCCCCAGAAACCCAGACTAGAGAATGGCTGGCTGATCACTGTTTGTTTACCCCCCCCCAATCAGAAAATCCCACTGGGGGGACTGTAGGGGGAGTCTCTGCTGCTGTGGTGCCTGGGATCTGGACTAGTCCCCCCCAGCCCCTTCAGAGGAAGATAAAGTACCAGTTTTGCATTACAGTGGCAGGCAAAAGAAACTCAGTGGGCACACAACCACCACCCCAGAGTGAGAGTCGGTTGGGAGTGGAGAAGAAAGGAGACCAGATCCACTGGCTGCAGAAACCAGCTCTGGAAAAAAACCTGACCTTTGGCCTTTGCAAGAGCCCCAAAAGACTTAGTCCATCCTACCCATTACCATTCTAAGAGAGTGAAAATTATTGAGGGAACTGATGACCAATCACCCCAGGAAGCAAGTCTTGTGCACAGAACACATACGAAGAAACCACACAGACACTGCGAGGTTGGAGGATTGGTTTCCTCAGTGGTCTCAGCTTTCAGTTGGGGAAAACAAGCCATCGCTTCTGGTTCGACTTTTACGGTCAGTGGAAGGGAACACCAGTAACAGAACAGAAACGTTGGCACCTCCCCTATATTAATTAATCAGGAATGCATGATGGCTAAACCCTCAAAAGCACCAGGGGCAGAAAGCTGCTATGGACACATGATGCTGACAGAGATGCTACATTAAAAAAAAAAAAAAAAAATGGCATCCAAGTTGCTGATTCCCTCCGCAATCCTGGGTACCAAACACCAGGAATCCACCCCAGTTAAATCTGCGGAGCTCAGTGTCCCTGGGCAAAAATGGAAATGAAGGCAGCTTTCTCACATCTTCTAGCAAATACACCAGGAATAACAGAAGTTAATACTTTCAGAATATCATAGCAGCTACAGCATGTAAATAAGAAAGTTTAATGCAGATGTCTGTAAATATCCCCTTGCATTTCAAAGGTATCAATCCATCCAGCCAGAAGACAGGGCCAAATAGCTTAGTCACCAGCAGGCTGGGCAAACTGCTTTCTCGATAGAAATCGGGCATAAAGTAAACATAGTCATCCTCCTCCCCCACCTTGAGCCCAAATCTTTGCCCAGTGCACAGCTCCCAGCTATGGCCCCCCGGGGGCGCAGATGGATGAATTTCCGCAACTCTCGACCGGGGTCCCTCCCCTCCCCGGATGCGCTTACCTGCTATCCTAAGCACTGCCCTCTCAGCGGGGTCCAGCACCGAACCCCCGTGAATCTTTCTTTTTGATCTCTCATGTTTAGGCAAATTCCAGGGTAAGGTGTCTCCCGGAGCTGGAGATGCAGAGCCAGATTTCTGGCTGAAATCATCCTCATCAGAAAAATCCGCAGAGGAAGACATAGAACAGCGATAGGACGCGTTCCCGGAACTCTACAGAGGATGACACAGAAAAAAGCATTAACAGCAAAACACTCACATATGCTCATCGATTTCAACAGCCCCCCTCCCTGCCCCCGAACTGAGTCTGGCATCCTGCACCATCCTCAGTACTGAAAGGATACACAAACAAGAAATGAAACCCAGGGCTCACCATCTTTTCTCGGCCGCGTCTCCGACAGCAGAAACAAAACCCCGGCAGTCCCGATACATGGAAGATTTGCACAGAAGTGTGTGGCCTGCGGTTCGGCCACCAGCTCACAAATGACTGGCCCAACAATGAAGCCAGAATCAACAGCCTTCCTGTTACAAACCTATAGTATTTGGCTCCCCCACCAGGACAGGAGAAACATTTTCCATTACTAGGCTGCTGGTTAATTCATTAATGCAACGAACTCGAAGTTTCAAAAACAAAGCACAAATGCAGGATGTTGAGTCCAAATTCCTTTCCGTTTCAGGTCGCCTCACCACTGGAGTCTCCTTTCTGACGAGTTTTAAGCCCCTTGTCCTCTTTATTTAATTTGCTTCATGAGATTGAAGCAGGTTCCCAGAAGAGAGCAAGGAGGGAGGAAGGGCAGATTCTGAGAAGAGCTTTTCTTAAGCCAGGGAGAACACAAAAGACTGTTTTCAGAAGCCTAAGACAGCTCCAATAAACAAACATCTGAACTCAGTTGAGAGTTCTTCAGATAATTTAAACTTCTAGCCAAGTGAGAGCTGCCAATAATGTAAATGAGGATGATGCGGCTCGGTGACAGGAAACAGATCTCTTCTCAGCTCCTGGTCATTACACAGTGAAATGAGAAACAGGATGCTTCCACCAAAGCACTTTGCCTGAAGGTTAGTCCTCGCTTCATCCAGTAGGAACAAATCTGCGGGATCGTATCTTGCATAAAAGGGTTCTATCTTCCATACAGGGAAAGGGCATGAGAGAATATTCCTGCCTTCTCGATGGAGTTGGGTTTGTGATTATGTAGAGAACCACCAGCTTACTGTGGAAATAAGGATGTGGTCTGCTCTGTGAAGAGAGTTATAAAGGAAGTATCTAAGGGAAATCTTCACTTTCCCATTTAGAATTCCACTTGGCTAAGTAAGGCGCATTGTAAAAATGGCAAAACTGGTACAACTCAAGCTCCCGAACTGTATCTTGCTGTCACAGATTCCTAAGAAGCAAGTTGCAGACAGGAATCAGTGAGGCATACTCCGATTTGAGCACAAACACTGGGCTGCTCACAAAAGCAGTGGCTACTGCAGCAAAACAGGCTGTGTGAGCAACATCCCAAAGCACTCACCCACAGCCTGTGAAGCAAACTATAAGTGAATCGGGACGATTAATCTTGCCTCGGTCTATTCAGGCATGTTGTTACACAGGGTCAACACTACCATTTTAACAGTACACATGATATTTCCCACAAAGTAAAGTGTCTAAGGTTCATCTTTAGCTCTATTCTTTCCCGAAGAAGGGGTCTTCCGTTTTATCTTACCTGACATTTCATCACCTTGGCTAATTTATTTATTCAGATTTTGCGTGTTCTCCTCGTGGCAATAATGTATGAGGCAAACATGAGGTAAATAAATAAAATTGATTTTCTATATTGTAGCTAGAGTCCACAGAGAGTTGTGAGTGGTATTAAGTCAGTCACAGAATGCTATTATCAACCTAATTTATTTTCCAGGCTTTTCGGAAAATTCATCTTGAGCTCTCTGAGGTGGTGTTGTCGGCTGGATCCGTGAAAAAGGGTGACATTCTTAAACACTTTCAAAAGGGTATTGGGTTTCTTTGGTTGCCTTGTCTTCCTTAAAATGGCTTCCAACCTGTCCTTACTTAAGGTCATCCTTTATCTGTGAGATTATATTTCTTGTTGTTGCCTGCACAATTTCAGTGACTATAGTAATTTGATTGTTTATCTTTACAGACAGACTTAGGGAATAGCTGTTAAAGAACTGCTCCTTTCCAAAAACCACTGGTTATTGATTTTTATAGATAGAGTAATTTTTTTTAATGGCCAGAGTCTCAGCTGATTGAACAGCAAGATGTGATTTATGCCATGACATAAACACCATTAATCACACACAGCCAGATGGGAACAGTTACTACCCCTAGACCCAAGGGTGTTGACTGGGGCAGCCTCTAATCTGGTAGTGTCACTGGTAAACAGATAAGAGAAAAAAGGAAGAAAAGACAATCAGCAACACCTCTTTCAGCAATATATCATATGAAAATATAGACACAGACACACAGACCAAGGGAAATCATACATATTTATATTTGGTAAAGTCTCCCAGGCTACACGATTCAAGCATTTTAAGAAAGTTTTAGGGTTTTTTCCATAATAATTTTCATAAACACTTTTAAAAGTGTAAGTAAACTCTACAAAATTAGGCCCATTTGAACCTTGAAAATTGAGAATGGATTTAAAAGAAGCTGCTTTGAAGGCAACCAATCCTATGAAACTATTATATGCTTTATTGATTTGAAATGACTTACCAATTCATGTCACTATCTTGGGGGCTAGAGCGAGGTGTGTTAAGAGTACAGTTCTCTCTTTTTTGGAAAAAGCAAACATGTTCTATGGCCCAAAATCCAGAGCCTCACCTTTGATGTGGGGCTTACAAGGATAAGACAAAGGAAGAGGGCTCTTGTGACCAGCAAAAGCCCCAAGATCTCTCTCGTTGCCTAAGGTTTGATTCCTCTTAAAATATAAATATCTATGTCCATGAATAGGAGACTGGATAATTACATTATATCCATATAATGAACTACAATGCAACAATTAAAGAAAAGTGTTATCGATCTACACTTAGCAAAGTGTAGTTCATATAGAATGATTCCTTTAAAAAATGTGTGTGTGTGTGTATATAGATGGATAAATAGATAAGTGATTGATAAATAGGTAGACAGATGATAGGTAGATAGATAACTCTTTACCAGTATGATTACCTCTGGGTGTTGACTAATATTATAAATGGATTTAATTTTATTCCTTGTTATTTTTTAATCCAAAACAAATACATAAAAAGATTATTATTTTTTTAATTTTATTTATTTATTTGACAGAGAGAAAGACAGCGAGGGAGAGAACACAAGCTGGGGTAGTGGGAGAGGGAGAAGCAGGCTCCCAGCCGAGCAGGGAGCCCGATGGAGGGCTCCATCCCAGGACCTGGGACCATGACCTGAGCCGAAGGCAGACGTTTAACGACTGAGCCACCCAGGCGCCCCTACATAAAAAGATTATTAAAAAGAAAGATACTATGCCAAGAATCAGAGAAAACAGCAAAGGCCTTAGGAAGAAGTAACTATTTAACCAGTGCTTTTAACCACTTGGGGCTCACAGGCACCCCTGAAAAGTTGAAGCAATCTATGGAAGCAATCACAGAGCACATGGGCAAATAAACACAAACTTTGCATATGATTTTATTGGGTTCACTGACCCACTGACTCCCGGTTAAGGACTCCAATTTACACCATCATCTGTCATCACCATTTGACATTCGTGTTGAGAACAAGAGAAATAGGAAAGCACTGTGGAGTATGCGGGAAGAGAAGCAAGGGTAATTAGGAGAGTAAAGACAAAGTTGGCCTAGGTCATAATATACCTAACATTTGGCCTTTTTTTTTTTTTTTTTTTTTAAATAAAGGACTGTGAGCCACCTCTGGATTGATGCTGGGTCTCTACAACCAAAAATACCAGGTTGTGAGGAACCTAAATACCCTGTATTGTGTCTTATTACAACCTAATTATTAAGGCAGTTTTAACAATTGAATTAGATCACCAAAACTTTAAAGTGACTTTCCTAATAGCCAGTGCATTCACACGGTATAAAAACAACCCAAATCTCTTAAAGCCAAGATAATTACAGAATGCAACATTTTTAGAAGGGGAACTAAACAATAACTTCTCTAATTGAAACCCCGGTGGGGGATTTGAGATAAGTACAATAGAACTGCCTAAATTGGAAGCCGCCCAGCCTTAGCACCCTGATCTGCAGGAAAGTGCCAGGAAATTGTCTCTGCACTAGGCATTCTCTAAATGCAATGGAGAAACAAGCGCAGAGATAAGGGTTTGTAAAAGAGCCAGACTTTTAGGATCCCAGAGACTGGAAAGGTAACTTCCACAAACCTGCATACCTACATTTTATGCACACTTCTGTAAATATATTTCCAAAAGATTAAAAACTAAAAAGCTCGTAAAGAAACAATTAGGCAGGGGCGCCTGGGTGGCTCAGTTAAGCATCTGACTCTTGGTTGAGGCTCAGGTCATGATCTCAGGGTCATGATCTCAGGGTCATGAGATCGAGCCCAATGCAGGGTTCCACTCAGCTCAGAGTCTGCTTGAGATTCTTTCCCCCTCCCCCTCTGCTCCTCCCCCACTCATGCTCTCTTTCTCTCTTAAATAGATAAAATATTTAAAATTTAAAAAAGAAAAGAAACAATTAGACAATCTAGATTGTGGGGCATTGATAAAATAACTATCCTGCTCTCTTCATAAAGGTCAACGTCAAGAAACATGCACACCCAAAAAACAGAGAATGTTCTAAATTTAAAAGACAAATGAAACATAACAACAAATTCATGAACCTTTGATGAGATTCTATACTTTTTTTTTAAGCTGAAAAAGACATGTTAGAGACAACTGGGAACAGCTGGACATGGATCATGGATTGTTTATTAGATATTATTGGGAAATTATTGTTAATTTTCTAAGGTGTGATAATGATATTGCAGTTGTATAGGAAAGAGTCCTTATCCTGAGACACTTTATCCTTACCTTCCAGGCTGAAGAAACTCATGACGTCTGCACTTATTTTCAATTATTTTAATAAAAACAGAGAGAACTAGTAAATATAGCAATAGGTTAATAATAAGTAGTCATGATACTACGCTTTCAACTTTTCTACACATTTGAATATTATCAAAATGAAGAGTTGGGGGGAAACAATGTAAGCAAGACCTTTCTCAGTTTTTCTAAGTGTTGCTTAGTCTAGGCCTGTTCTCACAACATCAAAATCCTGAGTTGCAAGTACACAGTGGTAGTGTACATCTGAGTGATTTCTCATAGCATTTCTTGATATACACTTAGAGAAGCACCAAAGCAGTGGCCTATGTCAACCAGACACCAGAGAAAGGTGATGTGCTTGCCTCAGTACCAAGCAGAGTTTTAGACAGAAGGATATAAAAGAGGCTCCACTGTTATTCATTTAATATATAGTCCAGTAAACATAAAGTTGGTTCAATATCACTTTTTTTTATATTTTACATAAACAAAAAGAAAGATATCAAAACTTTAAAAATGTGAAGATCCAATTTTGTTTAAAATCCTATTGATTAGGTAAGTACAAATACTAGCTTCTTGCATATTATGTAAAAATACACAGTATGGTCCCAAAAATAACTTATATACTAGTTTTTTACTGGGAAATAAGTCAAAAAAGCAAGGGCCCATTATCTTAACATTAGTAAAACAATCTTTACCACAAATAAACAGATGCTGAAGAAAACAGTTAAGGAAAATGTAAGAAAATGTGTTTAACCCCTTGAAGACAAAATGAGTTATGGTAAACCATGGGGACTATGTGCTAGTTTTAAATTTTTTTCAAAACCAGTTGAACAATTCAAGTATTCTCTCATCAAATAAATAACTCTTAATTAGCCTCCCATCTGGAAACCACCTTTATTTTTTTAAGATTTTATTTATTTGACAGAGATCGAGAGAGAGAGCCAGAGAGCATAAGCCCAGGAAACAGCAGAGTGAGCAGGAGAAGCAGGCTCCCCAATGCGGGGCTCGGTCCCAGGACCCTGAGATCATGACCTGAGATCATGACCTGAGCCAAAGGCAGACGCTTAACCGACTGAGCCACCCGGGAGCCCCAGAAACCACCTTTAAACAGTAAGAGGAAGGGGGCTTCTGGTTTGATGAGATATCAGCTGTCTCTCACTCTCTCCTTTTAGGGGAGAACTGCAACAGCGCTTAACTGAGAGAGGAAGAAGAGCCTAGGTGGAGTCAGGGGGAAAGAGAGGTCAGAAGGAAGGGAAGCTGGAAGGTTCTTAGATCTCACTCCCGGGAGGAGGCTTTGGGCAAAGAATTAAAGAAGTCAAAGCTTTCTTTCTAGGTGGAGAGGCCCAGTTCATCAGCCTATGAAAGAAGACCACTGGAATTCAGGACACAAACTCTTCCTAGAGTAGAAAGATTATGCATTAGTTAAGGGTGTTCCTTGGTCTTATGTTTCTGGGGAAACTAAGCTCACACAACATAATTTTCCTCTAGCTATATAAGAAGCTCTCCAAGATAAGCATCAAAGACTCATTTCTGGGAGGAGCCTGGCTTTAGATTCTAGGCAGTCTTCGCTTAGCACTAAAACATTCTGCAAGACTTCCTTCCTTTCAGTCTAACCAGCATGTTCTAACTATACACAGCATTTATTGAATGACCATCGTCAGGGACTGTACTAAGAATTTTCATTCACTATCTTATTTAATACTCACTGCAACCCAAGAAAGAGGTTTGGAGAGGTTAAGTAACTTGTCCACAGCCATTCTATCAGTAAAAAGTAGAGCCAGGATTTCCATCTGGGTCCTTTGACCCCCAAAGCCTGTGCTCTCGACTACATGCTATTAAATGCCCTAAAATGTGGTTCGTAGGCACTGGGAGGAATATCTCAACATACAGTCCTCAAAGATCTTACCATGTATTTGGGGAGCCCAAAAGGCGTAGACTTGTTCTGTGCTCAGTACTAGGCCCAAAGGATGGAAATGATCAGAGACAGCTGTCAGTTCACAATAAAGAAAAACCATACAAAAATATACAACTACTTAAAAGTGGAAAGACTGCTTTGTATGGTAGCGAGCATCTTCCTACTCCAAGGGACCAAGCCTTCACTGAGTGGAACGTTGAATTTACTTTTCTTTCCCAACTCTAATATTCTTTGGTCCTATGTGTTCTGACACCTCCGCAAATCCCCCCAAAAGATCACAAATGAAAGAAAAATTATATTAGGTATCAAAACACCAAATTTTTTTATAATTGTAAAAATCTTTTACAAATAGACTTTTTTTTGCAAGTCCAGCTTCATTCAGTCATACTAAAATTATAAAAATAGAGACATCAAGAACTAGTCTGCATTTGAGGACCTGCAGATAGTCTTTCCAAACTGAGGAAGGACACTTCAAATAATTTGCCTAAAAGAAGAACAAACACAACACTTTTCAGCCCCACAAAATAGAATCACATTAGGAAGACAAACTCTAATACCAAAAACATCTCTTTGACTAGAGAATACTTCATCTTATATTTTAAATGGATATTTACTATATCAATTAAAAATATGTCTTAAGCATACATAAGCTTCTGCCTCAGAGGAGCTTAAAATCCAACTGGAAGAGTAGAGGTGATAAAACAGCCAACTTATATTCAAATATTATCATCTTAATGGGTTAGGTTGAAAAATATCTCTTCCAGTATGATAATGTAAATATGCACATAAAGATGTGATTAAGGGGTACCTGGGTGGCTCAGGTGGTTAAGCGTCTGCTTTTGGCTCAGGTCATGATCCCGGGGTCCTGGGATGGAGCCCCATGTCAGGCTCCCTGCTTAGCAGGGAGCCTGCTTCTCCCTCTCCCTCTGCCCCTGACCCCGATCATGATTTCTCTTTCGCTCACTCTCTCTCTCTCTAATAAATAAATAAAATCTTTTTTAAAAAAATAAATAAAAAATAAAGATGTGATTAATAATACAAAGCCAATTAGTAGAGAGATGCAGACTAGAGCATCTACAGTCCCTTTAGAAGCTAGAATGGAGATTCCAGTGTTCCCCACCTCCCTCATTCCTCCAACAGTATTATGTCCAGAACTGCCAACTACTGAAGGAGCCATCCCACAGATGCTTTGTGATTGGCCTACTCATTTTTTAAAATTGACTAATGACAAACATTTAAAAATTGGGAATTTTTCATGAAAATGTAGATGTGAAGCATTGAGCCTAGCAATACTTTCCCTTTTTAGAAAGGACATGTGCTTTCCATTCTGACAGGGTCCTTACCTGGCCCACTTCATTTATCTATGATACTGTGGCCCCTAGCATAAATTAAGCCATAAATGAAAGGATGGGTAACACTGTTGCACTCAGAAAGTAAAGGAACCACAGAGGTGAGGAAAGTAAGGGATAATGGCAATCAATAGGATGACAGTTTAAAAAAGAAGAAACCTCAGAGGACAAAACAAAAGGAGAGGGCTATCAAAGTATCTCAGTTAAATTAGTGTTAAACAGAAATAGGTGACTCCATGTTCCTGCTGACATCAAAGTGCTGATCTCATTCTGCTCCATCCCCAAGAACCCCAGTTAACATTTCAAATGCCAAGGAAATGGGACCAAACTGTATGACTT
This sequence comes from Halichoerus grypus, assembly GCF_964656455.1. NCBI lineage: Eukaryota > Metazoa > Chordata > Mammalia > Carnivora > Phocidae > Halichoerus > Halichoerus grypus. The sequence goes on along the minus strand of NC_135720.1, from coordinate 93,418,622 downwards.
CTGTAAATGCTGGCTCATGATCTCCATGAATCTGGCGGGCCCACCCACCCATCACTACTGTTGCTGACCCCCACTGTTTTCTGCTCTGGCCCCTCATGGTCAAATCTGCTACCAAATATTTCTCCTCACTTTGTGTAGGTCACAGAGGGGGGTTTTGATGCCAAATACTTTCAACAGCCAGGTTATAGCTCTGACTTCTGTTAAAAAGAAGATGTGGGCTATGATCACACATGTGGGGCCCTAAGATAGAAGCACAGGACGTTTGCAAAGACCAAACCCCAACTACTATCTATACTGTCTAGTTATAAAGTTAAAGATATGTGCATACTGTGCCAAAGACTGAATGTTGGGAAAAAGCTGTTTGACCTTGGGAAAACTGCTTGACCTCTCTGAGCTTTGGTTTTCTCACCTGAGAAATGGGAAACATAACAGTGAATAAGACATAAGGCTGTTGTAGCAGAATAAACAATACATGAAAAGTGCTTACAGCAATGCCCAACATGGAGAAAGCAGTTTCCATATCTATCCTTCCTATCCTTCCTTTGTTGAACATTTCAGTTCTTTGGGATATCCTTGTATCTTTCCAATAGAGTCCTCTTTTGTTTCTTTTAAATTCATTGTCTCCATTGTTGGAAACAACAATGAAAACTTAGGACAAACACATTAGTGTTAAAAAAAAAAAAAGCAATTATAGGTATTCAATTTTTCCCTGTAGAAACATAAGCAGGATTGTGTCTTTATACCTTCATTTTCATTACCTATCTTCATTAATGCGACTTCAGAAAATTGCTTTTGATAATAGCTTTTACATAGTTATTCTCTCACTTCAAAGAGTTACTGCTTAAATTACGTGGAAAAATTACTTTTTCATTTAAGAAAGTGCCTTATTATTGTACTGAAGCCAAGTACATGAAATTTTAAGTGCTTGGCACTTTCACTGTCCCTTTCTGAGGAAAACAGTGCTTGCTCCAGGTGTGTTAAGTGAACATAACATAACCCTGCTACCATAAGCCACACCTGACTGGAATCATGAATCACTGCCTGAATATAAGGAAGTCCATTGCCCCTGAGCTGACTTGGTGGAAAACTCGGCCCAGCTGGGATGTGTCATACTGGATGGTGGTAGCCCAGTCCAATCATAGCCTCTCCTCTGGGAATAAATGCTAAGTACATTCCAAATGCCCTTAACTAACATTTGGGTTTTCCTGAAGATGTGCTGTACATCCCACTCTTAGAACACTTGAGATCCATCTGGAACAACTATGTGGCTCAAAGCCCCTACATATACACTAAGGGCTCCCTCAGATTTCATTTTCTTTGTGTAATAGATCTCTCTTTCAGAAGGTAATCTGGCTCTGTCCCTTCCTTGCTTTATCCCTAGGGGAAGCCATGTGTGAGGGCAAGAAGCAGAAACAGCCTGCAAGTACACTTGGCTTTTGTTTTCCACAAACCGAAATCTGTTGAGACTAGGGTTGTAGAAAGGGGCAAAGGGTTCTGGAGAAAAGGACTTTCCCCAGACTAAAAAGAGGCCCTCTTGGGCTACAGGGAACATCTGTGGATCTTGGAGCAGGGGACTTCTTGAATCCCAGAAGATGACCCATAAAGAGAAGGCTGCCTGGTATGTCTAGAGGGACCAACCCTATGGTATACCTTTCAAGATCCCCGTATCCTGAGAGTAACCCAGAAACAGCCTAAAGGGCCCAATGGGGCAGGCATAGGGCATGTGTCAGCACAACATGGAGACATGAATATTCCCTCCTATTCATTGACACTTTGGCATCTTATAAGAACCCAAAACATTAACACAACTCCAAGATGGAGGAAGCAAGGAAAATCCAACCCAGCATAATGGGAGATTGGGAGTCAGAACCTAAGTTAACAGGAAAAAAGAGAGAGAGAGAGAATGATATATCTCACATTAGAGTTTACAGCCTAAGAGTCAAACTCACTGTGTGGGCAGTGACTGTCATATTTACTTTAGAATCCCAATTCTTGGGAGTGGGCCCCTCATGACTGTCTACTGAATGAATCCACTGGCTCGCAGCTTGGCTTCAGCAGGTGGGTCCCACGGGAGTAGAGATTCAAAGAGGAAGCTCTGCCAACTAGGGCTACAAATGTCCTGAGTGTGTGTCTGTCTGTCTGTCTGTCTGTCTCACAAACGCACACACACACAGAGCCCACCAACAAGATCACCACAGCAGCTATACCCTCCTCCATCTCCTTCTTCCTTCAGCATCATTGTTCTTTTTAAGGCTACTTTGAGTTACTCTAGAACCAGAGTAGAAGTAAATACACTTGCTTGCTTACTTGGTTACTGCCACTTTATTCCAAAGTGGGTATTAGGTAACTAATAAAATAGTGGGGAAAGAGGAAAAGGATGTTGACACCTACAAGTTATCTAACCAATACCCCAGAATGAGACGACGTAGGGCAAAGCAGAGGATGCTTTGGGAAACTTACGGTGGAAGAGGCAGCAGATGAGGCTGGGGACACAGATGATAAATGGAGATCATAAAGGGCCTTGCATGCAGGGCTAGAGCCTGGACTTGACCTTGCAGGAGCCAGACTGTTGCTGAAGGGTTATAAGTAGTTCGCCCTTCCAGATGGATGACCCTGACAGCCATGGAGAGAATGGACTGGTCATGGGTCAACCTCAAGACGAAACTAGTTGGCAATTCTTGTTATAGTCCAGCAAATGACAGCCTGAGCTAAATCACTAATGTTAGTGATGGAAGGAGGATGAATGTGAGAAATATTTAGAGGCTAGGAAAAGAGAAGGTGAGGGGAAGGCTGGGATGTGGCTGACAGGGTAAGAAGTTAAGGTAGTTTACCAGAAGGAGTTGACAAGTGTAACAGTGGGGAGCCAGAGAAGGGCAGCAGAAAAATGAGTGGGTCCCAGGCAAGTCAAACAAGGAGGCTCAAGCTGTGGGGTTTCTCTGATAAGCCCCCAAGTTCAGGGTGACTCAGACTGGTTTCAAGTAAAAGGCTAGCTAGTCACCAAACTCCAAGAGACCTGCATTTCCTTCCAGCTACAGCCCCGGCCCCCAGGCGCTAATGAGTGATAATGGAAATCCGCCCCTTAGAGAAGCTGCAGCTGGTCAGGGTCATGCAAGGGTCTGCTGAGATGGTAGCATGCCAGTACCAAAGTGTTACTGAATCATTCATTCCTTCATTTGTCCTTATGCTCACGCACACAGAGAATAAGAGTGTACAAATGATCTTGTTCATTGTCCCCTTTCACACAGGAATTGGAGAATATAGTAAACATACCATTTATACATATTTTCTATAACATTTTCAGAATAATGATACTATGCTACTTAAAGCATAAAAACAGCAATACCCATATTTTTCTGACCTTTGTCTACAACAAGCAAACTGGTAAACTGTTTCCACTGTGCTTATAAAGCAAATTCACCCATTCGTTTCCAGTGTCCACTGCCGGGCTCTCTTAACAGTTACAATCCTGTGCTCTGGCTTTGCAGGCCACCCCCCCACCTCCTTAATCATACTGCACACCTATGATGTGCATGAATTCCAACTCCCTAACCTGCCTCCTTCCTCGAGGTGGTTTTCTCCTCCCTTTCTCAACTGGGACTTCAGACCCAGTCAGTCCAATAGCTTCCTCCAAAAATAACTTAAAGCCTAAAAGAGTTTTTAAAAATGTATATCCACGTGCAGAAAACAGTATGATGAATTCCATCAGAAACACAGGCACACTATGGAATAAACAAAGAGCTGTTCCCTTCTGCCCTGGTCCTGTATTTCCTCCCGAACTGGTCCTGTGTCTGTATCCACAGCACAGGAACCAGCTAGAAAGCTAGCACGTGAAGAATCCAGGTACCTTCAAAAATCTCTTCAGTGAAAATCAGTGTTGATGGATGTGATGGTTAATTTTAGGTGTCAACTTGACTAGACATGGGTGTGAGTTGGCTTCAACCAAGTAGCTAAAGGCCTTAAGAGCAAAGACTAAGGTTTCCCATAGATGAAGGAATTTTTTCCTCAAAACTACAACAGAGGAAACTTGCTGAGTTTCCAGCCTATAATATTAACTCTTTTTTTCTTTTTAACTTTTTTTTTAGAAAATTTCTGTTTCCAGCCTGTAATATCAACTCTTTTTTTTTCTTTTTAACTTTTCTTTTTAACTCCCAGTGGGAAGCGACAGAGGGAGAGGGAGAGAAAGAAACTTAAGCAAGCTCCATGTCCAGCGAAGAGCCTGACGCAGGGCTCAATCTCACAACCCTGAGATCATGACCTGAGCTGAAATCAAGAGTCAGACACGTAACCGACTAAAGGCACCCAGGCGCCCCTATAACATCAACTCATCTGAATTTCTGTCCTGCCAACCTGCCCTATAGATTTTGGATTTGCCTGCCCCACAATCGCAGGAGCCAATTCCTTAAAATAAACCTGTGTGTGTATCTCTCCTATTGGTTCTGTTTCTCTGAAGAAACCTAATTAATACAATTGGCTTCAATATTACTTTATAAGAGTTTTATAAATCACCTTTACTGCATTTCAGGGAACTAGAAACACATGCTATAATTCACGTTTTACACTTTAATGGAAAGAAAGACTGTACAAGACTTTTATCAGGCCATGTTAGGAGGCAACAATGGTTTCTCCAGCTTCATTATTCACCACTCGTACTACCATAAGAAAGTTATTTAACCTCTCTAACTTCCCCATATTCTAAATGTAGATAATCATACCTTCTTTGATTTCTTTCATCAATGTCTTACGGTTTTCAACATAGAGATCTTTCACCTCCTTAAATTTATTCCTATCTTATTGTTTTGATGCTATTGTAAATGGGGTTGATTTCTTTATTTCTTTTTCAGAAATTCTGTTGTTAGTATATAGAAATGCCACTGATTTCTGTACATTAATTTTGTATCCTGCAACTTTACTGAATTCACATTGATTAGATCTAACAGTTTTTTGGCTGAGTCTTTAGGATTTTCTATACATAAAATTATATTGTCTGCCAATAAAGATAATTTTAATTCTTCCTTTCTGATTCTGATACCTTTTTTTTCTTGAGTAATTGTTCTATCAAGGGTTTCCAGTATTATGTTGAATGGGAGTGGTGAGAGTAGTCCCCCTTCTCTTGTTCCTGATCTTAAAGGAAAAGCTTTCATCCTTTCGCCAGTGAGTATGTTAGCTATGGGCTTATCATATATGAACTTTATTATGTTGAGAGATGTTCCTTCTATGCCTAATTTGTTAAGAGCTTTTTATCATGGGGCGCCTGGGTGGCTCAGTCGTTAAGCGTCTGCCTTCGGCTCAGGTCATGATCCCAGGTCCTGGAATCGAGCCCCACATCGGGCTCCCTGCTCAGCGGGAAGCCTGCTTCTTTCTCTCCCACTCCCCCTGCTTGTGTTCCTGCTCTCGCTATTCTGTCTGTCAAATAAATAAATAAAATCTTTAAAAAAAAAAAAAAGAGCTTTTTATCATGAACAGATGTTGAAATTTGTCAAATGCTTTTTCTGCATCGAGATGATCATATAATTTTTTTCTTTCATCCAATGAATGTGATTTATCACATTGATTAATTTGTGTATGTTGAACCATCCTTGCATCCCAGGGATAAGTCCCACTTGATCATGGGGAATGATCCTTGTAATATGCTATATTTGGTTTGTTACTCTTTTATTGAGAATTTTTACAGTTATATTCATTAGGAATACTGGCTTGTAGTTCTCTTTTATAGTAGTGTCTTTTTCTGGTATTGGTATCAGGATAATGCAGACCTTGTAAAATGAGTTTGGGATTGTTTTCTCCCCCCCCACCCCCACTTCAGTTTTTTGGAAGAGTTTAAGATAGATTTGTGTTAATCCTCCTTTAATTGTCTGCTGAAATTCAGCAGTGATGGCATCTGGTCCTGAGCTTTCCTTCATTGGGACATTTTTTATTACTGATTTAATCTCTTTACTAGTATTTGGTTCATTCATTTTTTCTATTTCTTCAGGATTCAGTCTTGGTATGTTGTATGTTTCTAAGAATTTTCCGCTTATTGGGACGCCTGGGTGGCTCAGTCGGTTAAGCGGCTGTCTTCAGCTCGGGTCGTGATCCCAGGGTCCTGGGATCGAGTCCCGCATTGGGCTCCCTGCTCAGCGGGGAGCCTGCTTCTCCCTCTCCCTCTGCTTGCTGTTCCCTCTGCTTGTGCTCTCTCTGTCAAATAAATAAAATCTTAAAAAAAAAAAATTTTTTTTAAAAAGAATTTTCCGCTTATTATATGTTGTCCAGTTCATTGCATATAGTTGTTCATAGTAGCATCTTCTAACCCTTTGAATTTCTGAGGTATCAATTGTAATATCTACTTTTTCATTTATAATTTTGTTGATTTAGGTCTTCTTTTTTCTTTGGTAAGTCTGGCTAAAGGTTAGTCAGTTTTGTTTACCTTTTCAAAGAACCAATCCTCAATTTGGTAAATTTTTTCTATTGTTTTTCTGTCCTCTATGTCATTTATTTTTGCTCTACTCTTTATTATTTTCTTTCTTCTGCTAATTTTGGGATCAGTTTGTTCTTTTTCTAGCTTTTTAGGGAGTAAAGTTAGATTGTTTATTTAGGAGCTTTCCTGCTTCTTAATGCAGGCTTTTATTGCTATGGACCTCCCTCTTAGAACTGCTTTTGCTGCATTCCATAAGTTCTGATATGTTGTGTTTCCATTTTTGTTAGTCTCAAGAAATCTTTTTTTTTTTTAAAAGATTTTATTTATTTATTAGAGAGAGAATGAGAGACAGAGAGCACGAGAGGGAAGAGGGCAGAGGGAGAAGCAGACCCCCTGCTGAGCAGGGAGCCCGATGTGGGACTCGATCCCCGGACTCCAGGATCATGACCTGAGCCGAAGGCAGTCGCTTAACCAACTGAGCCACCCAGGCGCCCCAAGAAATCTTTTTTTGTAAACAGGAAGAGGTTTATTATAAATGTTTAGGTGAGGACACAAAACTGGGTAAAAAATTTGGTCCAGCTACCCCTGAAGAACCAGGGTCATAGCCATTGCACCCTCCCCAAAACCTGCTCTCCCTGCCTGCACCACTTCTTCCCGGCATGCACTTGCAACTGGAAGCTCCACCCATGTGCACTGCCTGGCAGAAACCCAGGTCAAAGGAGTACCTAAGTCACAGGGAAGTCTAGAAAAGGCTTTCAGCTTCACGAAAGTACTAGAAGCACTAGAAGTGAAGCCAGAGGAACCAGATTCAGCATCTGCCACATCAGGTTAAGAAGTTTTTCCTCTCCCTCATTTATTCAGAGTCCTGCTGCCCACCCCCCTGAGTGGCTGTGAACCCGTGATCCGGCCCAGGGGGCGGAGCTCACAATCTTAGTCTCATCCCATTGGCTGGAACTTAGTGACATCAGGCATGTTGAAGGATGCAGTTGCAAGATCCTGAGACTCCTGGTCTCAGCTGGGAGTTCTGTTACCTCAAGGAAGGTGGGGATGCCTGTCCTCTTAAGTGGAGTGTGTCAACTTTGCCCAGTTTTGTCTTGCTGATCCTCTCTATTGATCCTTGGGATTCTGTTTCCTCATTTCTGCTCTTTATTATTTTCTTCCTTCTGCTTCCTTTAGATTTGCTTTATTTCCCTTTCTTGGGCTGAGCACTTAAGTCATTTTATTTTACATCTCTTTTGTTTTTAAATACGTGTGGGGCAAGGAAGTTCCCTCTCGCCAGGGAGATATGCCAAATATTTAACAAGTGGTGCAACAGGAATACCAGCCAGAGTGGATCCTGGCAGAGGGAGAGGGCTCTATCGTTTACCCGCTGGTTTGGAAATGCAGCAGGCTTGCAGCAGCTGCATTGCCCCTGTGTGTCCACCCCATCTCCCGCTGGCCTCCCAGCAGTGCTCTCCCTGCTGCCCACGGGTGGGCGTGGGGCTGTTCGGGTCTATAAATATTTCACAAACTGCAATTGGATGGTCTCTCTAACCCATGAGTCCGGTAGGGTGCACCCTCCAGTCTCCATCATCTGAGGGGCATTCAGCTGTCTTTTTAGTGTTGATTTCTAATGCACCTGCCCTGTGTTCAGAGAACTAGTGCTGTACCACTCTGATTCTGATTACATTTGGGGCCATGTCCCTTATCACTGAACAAGGGGTCAATGCTGTAAGGGTTCCAGGATGGAAAGACTGGATGGTGAGCACATGTGCTCAATCTTCAAGAAACTTATTATTCCCCTTTAATTTATTCTTTGATCCATTGATTGTTCAGAAGAGTGTTGTTTAATTTCCATGTGTTTGTGAGTTTTCCAGTTTTCCTCTTGTTACTGACTTGCTGTTATTGAAATCTATAGATTTCATGCCATTTAGGTCAGGCAAGATATTTAGTATGATTTCAGTCCTCTCAAATTTGTTAAGCCTTGATTTGTGGCCTAACATATGGCCTATCCTAGAAAATATTCCATGTGTGATTCAGGTGAATGGGTATTCTGGTGTCGTTGGAAAAATTGTTCTGTATATGTCTGTTGGGCCCATTTGGTCTGTAGTATTGTTCAAATCTGCTGTTCCTTTATTGGTTCTCTGTCTGGATGATCTATCCATTGTGGAGGGTGGGGTATTAAAGTCCCCAACTATTACTGTATGACTGTTTACTTTTCCTTTCAGCTCTGTTAGTTTTTGCTTTATATATTTAAGTGCTTTGATGTTGGGCACATAAATACTTAAAATTGTTATATCTTCTTGATGTATTGACCCCTTTATCATTATTAAATGACCTTGTCTCTTTTTACCATTTTTAGGTTAAAGTGTATTTTGTCTAATATAAGTATAGCTACCCTGTTTTTTTTTTTTTTTTCTTTTGGTTACCATTTGCTTGAAATGACTTTTTCCATATCTTCACTCTTTGTCTATGTGTGTCTTTAGAGCTAAAGTGATTCTCTTATGGGCAGCTTATTATTGGATCTTGTTTTATTTATCCATTCAGCCACTCTATGTCTTTTAATTAAAGAACTTAATCCAGTTACATTTAAGGTAGTTACTGATAGGTAAGGACTTATTATTGCCATTTTAATTGTTTTCTGGTTGTTTTATAGATCCATTGCTCCTTGTTTCTTATTCTGCTGTCCTGTTTTGTGTTTTGATGTCTTTAATATCAGTATGCTTTGACTTTATCATATTTTTTTGTATAATTACTATAAAATTTTCCCTTGTAGTTTCCATAAGGCTTACATAAAATATCTTAAATTTGTAATACCCTATTTTAAACTGATAACAACTTAACCTCAATAGAATTCATATACTGAACACTTTTAGTTCTTTTCCCCCTCACATTTTAAGTTATTGCTTTTACAATTGACCTGTTTTTTACATCATATAATAACAAATTACTGTATTTATAGATGCTTTCGTTATATTCATTTTTCTTACTTTTAAGCTAGAGTTGTAAGTTATGCACCATTATTACCATATTGCAGAATCTAACTATGACTATATATTTACCATTATCATGAGATTTACACTACCTTTTAGTGTTTTTTTATGTTAATTAGTGTTCTTTTACTTCCACTCAAAGGGCTCCCTTTACCATTTCTTGTAAGGTAGTTCTAGCAGCCATGAACCTCTTCAGCTTTTGTATGTTTAGGAAAGTCTTTATCCCTTCTTCGTTTCTGAAGGACAGCTTCACCAGATATAGAATTCTTGGTTGACAGTTATTTTCTTTTAATATTTTGAATATGTCATCCCATTCTTTCCTGGCCTAAAAAGTTTCTGTTGAGGGAGTGCCTGGATGGCTCAGTCGTTAAGCGTCTGCCTTCAGCTCAGGTCATGATCCCAGGGTCCTGAGATGGAGGCCGCATCAGGCTCCCTGCTGGGCAGGAAGCCTGCTTCTCCCTCTCCCACTCTCCCTGCTTATGTTCCCTCTCTCGCTGTGTCTCTCTCTGTCAAATAAATAAATAAAATCTTAAAAAAAAAAAGTTTCTGTTGAGAAATCCACCAATTATCTTATGGGGGCTCCCTTGTATATAACTTCTCTCTTTTCTCTTACCGCTCATAAAATTCTTTGTCTTTGACTTTTGACAATTTAATTATAATGTGTCTCAGTGGAGCCCTATTCAGGTTCAATCTATGTGGGGTCCTTTGGGCCTCATAGATCTGGACATACATTGCTCTCCCCAGGTTTGGGAAGGTTTCAGCCATTATTGCTTTAAATATATTTTCTGTCCCTTTCCCTTTCTCTTCTGGAATTCCCATAATGCAAATATTGTTTCTTTTCACTGTGTTCTGTAATTCTGGTAGGCTTTCTTCACTTTTTTCTTTTTGTTCCTCTGACTGGGTAATTTCCAGTGTTCTATCCTTCAAGTCACTAATTATTTTTTCTGCATGGTCTGTGTCTACTTTTTTTTTTTTTTTTTTTTTTTTTTTAAAGATTTTATTTATTTATTTGAGAGAGAGAGAATGAGAGAGAGCACATGAGAGGGGGGAGGGTCAGAGGGAGAAGCAGACTCCCTGCCGAGCAGGGAGCCCGATGTGGGACTCGATCCAGGGACTCCAGGATCATGACCTGAGCCGAAGGCAGTCGCTTAACCAACTGAGCCACCCAGGCGCCCTACTTTTGAAACTCTACTGAATTCTTCTGTTCAGTTTTTTTCTTTTTCAACTTTAAGATTTCTGTTTGTTTTTTTGTTTTTTATTTTGATGGCAATTTCCATCCCCTTATTTTGTTGGCACATTGTTTTCCTTATTTCATGAAGTTATCTGTGTTTTCTTGTACCTCACTAAACTTCCTTAAGAGGATTATTCTGAATTCTTTGTCTGACAGTTCATAAATCTCCATCTTCTTAAATTTTTTATTTATTCACTTGTTAAGTAAGATCTATGCCCAACATGGGGCTTGTTCTCAGAACCCTGATATCAAGAGTCACATGCTCTACTGACTGAGCCAGCCAGGTGCCCCATAAATCTCCATTTCTTTAGGGTCAGTTATTGGAGCTTTATTAGTTTCTATTTGTGGTGTCATATTTACCTAATTTTTCATGATCCTTCATCCCTTACATTGGTATCTGCACATTTGAATAATGGAGCTCTTCTTTCAGACTCTATAGATCTGCTTTGGGAGAGACAGTTCTTCACCAGTCAGCTCAGTTTGGGTTTCTGGGTATGTCTGCTAGTAATGTCTTTGGACAAAAGAGACCTACTATTATGGTCTATTTTTGGGCAAGGCAACTGTTCAAGCTCTGAGGATGGGAATGGGAAAGTGTGCCATTGGGTGAGAACAGTCGGATAGGACTGCTGGCTTGGTGCCCTACACAAATGAGGCTGTAGGATGGGCTCCAGAGTTGCCTGAATTCTCTGGTGAGGCTTGCTAGATCATCAGAATTGGAGACTACATTCAGTAATAGAGGAGACTATGAATTGACTTCTTTGCCCTAGCAGGGCAGCAAGACCGAATCCAGGGCCTGTGCCACTTGCTGTTTGGGGGCCTGAATCAGGCCTGGGTGGGCACTGAATTCTGTGGTCAGGTAAGGCCACTGGTTTCACTCTACAGACAAGGAAAGCCATGGGCTGTGCTCTCTGTCACTATATACGGGACTGTTGAATGGGCTTCACAGCTTCTCAAGTGCTCTGATTAGGTTCCCTGGTCCCACAGGCTGAATGAAGGCTGTATTTGGCATTGAATGGGACTACAAATTAGATTCCCTGTCCGGGTACTGCAGGGGAAGCTGCTGGAAAACTGGTAAAGCTCTTTGTTATCTTAACGCAAGCTGACCCGCACCCCCAAGTTCCCTAGCTGAACAGGGTCACTGGCTTTGCTCCGCAAACTATCAGCTCTGTATGCCTTTCTCTCAGCTCAAGTGCCACTGGGCCACAGAGCTTCCAGGAGCTGAGGCCAGCCCTTCTGTTCAGATGAGGCAGAAAGATACCCCAAGTGGGTGAAGCTGTGACTCAGCACCTTGTCTGCATGTGTGCAAACTGGGCTCTGGGGCCAACACAACTTTTCATTTGAGAATCTGAATCAGGCAGATCTGGGGCCATGTCTCTGCTCCCTTGCCTGGACAGGAGGGGACAGGGCTGCTCCCAGCTACTCTCAATTTCCCAAATAAGCTCATCAGTTGGGAGGGGCTGAGAGCTACTCTCATTCTTGGCTATGAATCAATCCCCCTACCTGTGCAATAGCACAAGGAGGCTCCACAACCAGTACTGGCTTTGCTCTGGGGACAATCTGCTCTGCTCACCTACCTCTTGGCTTGAGTACCACTAGGCTACACAGCTTCCAGGAATTGTCGCTAGCCCTTCTGGTCAGATGGAGCTGGAAGGTACTCTCCACAGCAGGTGGGATGACTGAGCACCTTGCCTGGCCATGTGCAAACTGAGCTCTAGGGCTGGCAAAATTCCTTGTTTGAGGATCTCAATCAGGCAGATCTGCACTCTGCCAACTTCCCTGGTCAGAGTGCACGTCCAGCTTGGTTCTGCAGATGAGCAAAACTGCTGACTGAGATTACTACTTGGGCAGGACAAGTATTATCAGTCTGCTAAGATTTGTGTGCTGATTGAAGCAAACCCTTCTCCCTTCTCCATCAGTCAGATTCCCAGTGGCTGCAGATTTCCCTGCAGTCCCCATGCTGAGAGATCAGAGTAGGCACTCCCACAAAATGACCTGCAGTGCTAAGAGAGGCTGGTTGTCCCATCTCGGTTCTCTTTTCCCACTGGAGGGACCAGAGGCTCAGGGAAGACCTCTCCATGTGGTACTTCACTGACCTGGGGGAGGTGCAATGTGGTCAACAAGTACCCACTTCTCTTACTCTTGTAATATGTCTGTCTTGGTCTCTGAGGTGTAGTGGGGACTTCAACCTCACCCCTCTGTTCTAGGATTGTCTCAGAGGTGTCTTGTTCTAGAATATATGTTAATTGTTCTTCTTGTGATGGGGAGAAAGTCAGGAATGGCCTATGTCACCATCTTGGTGACATCACCCTGAAAAAAATTTTCACCTCCCTTCATATCATCTGCACACTGATGCCTAAAATTCTAGAAACAATGATTCATTCTTTGGGTTTAAAGCTTTTTATTTCTAATCAAGCTTCTCATAGATAGAAAACAGTAAGTGATATCAGTCATTTATACTTTAGTGTGAATACCATCATCAGACTACATCCTAAAGAAATATTTTGATAAACGGAAGAGGGAACATTGGTGCTTTTAGCAGTAATGCAAGTTTTGCCTACCTCACAATTTTTCCTAGAGCCAGTTCTGACTGTCACAGGACAGAAATGCAAGAAGCCAAATGAGTCTCTGTACTAACAGAAACATAGCCTGGCCCTAATTCAGAATACTACTCAAGAGAAACACTGCCTGGTGTACATGCTTTTAATTTAAATGCAACAATCCACTCCTCTGTTTCCCTAGTTCAGAGTCCAGGCTCATCATCACCACTCTGCTGAGTCAGAGAGACAGATGATGACCTTATCTTCTCACCTGCCTTCCTGGTTCTCCGGAGAACATAATCTTTCATGTGATCTGATGGAGTCAGAAGATCTACCAACACCTGGTGCCATGATGTCTGAAATCCTCCCATTGGAGAGTCACTCTTCAGTGTTCCTTTCCCTGTGATAGGCTTGTAAACTACGCATACTTATAGGAGGGAAAATGAAGAACTGAGGTCTGGAGTCTGACAGAGTAATGTGCCTCCCGGCCCAGCGTCACCACTTATTAGCTATGTAACTGTGGACAAGCTACTTAATCTTTTTAAACTTCGGTTCTCTAATGTATAAAGAAAACCTACTTCCTAGGGTTGTTAGCTTTAAGTGAGCTATTGCCCATGGCCTAGCACCATGCCCAGCTCACAGGAAGCGCTTAGGGAATATTAGCCACCGTTACTGTCATTAATTAGCAACAATAAAAATGCTGTCGTCATAAAATGTTTGTGTCTTTATAACTTCTTTTCTTGTACAGTTTCATTTATTTATGGTTATCTCTGGAACTACAGAGCTAGTGATGTTTCCAAACAGTTTTTAATAGGATTTAAAAACAGGAAACAATGGTAGTCATTTGTTTATAAAAAGCAGCGTTCTTGTTTCAGAAGAAGCTATTTTTCGCTTCCCTAGTATCCTGAAATGTCTGCATCTCAGACTTCCTGATTCTTTTGCTCTAATAAATAGAAAAGTTTGCCCGGAGTCATGGTGATTACACATACTCTAGAAATAAGCTTAAGAAATCTGTGTTGCCTGCTTAGTACTCCCATAAGTCCCAAAGATTATTAGTTTTTTTTTAATGTAAAATATCTAGGTTTTCTAAATTAATTTTACCAATGGGGAGGGAATCAGTTCATTTTACAAAATATATACATTTTTTAAATTTACGGAAATAAAAAACTTGAAAAGCTTAGCTAAACATGCCATATAAACACGGAAACAATACAGCATAGAAGAAAGTATTCATCTAGGAGGTCCTTTTTCCAGATGTGACTCTGAAGGTTTCAGGACATATGATGTGGGGCATCTTGGGTCATTTTTCAGGGCCTTGCTTCCTCAAAGTGATAACCCAGGCTGGATGACTTGAGATTTCTAAATTGTCCGTGAGTCCATCATCTCTGAAGTCTTTTTAATGCCCAAATTCCAATATCTTTAATGTTTTGCCTTCAAATTTATACAGAGCCTGCTTATATAATAAATTTATTCTGAACTAAGTTTAAAATCTAATGGATTAGAGATAGCATGTACTGAGTATCGCATTTAAGAAAGAAAACAAAAAGTATCCTCTCCTAATCCCATAACTCATCCTTCCCTCTAAAAAGTGTGTTCTGAATTATAACATTTTCTTAGAAAGTTGTTAGTTAACAAAAACAATAAATAAAATTAATAAATAAAATAATTTGACAACCACAATTGCCATTTCATAATTTACCTGGACTTGTCATAAAAAATTACATCAATATTTTCTCTATTTGACATTTTATGTTCAATTATAACAAAACAATATACAGTTAAAAAGTTGATTTGGCTTAATACGTGCTGAAATTTGACACTTGAAAATAAGTGAGTCACTAGAGTATTTCTCAATACCCTACGTGAGCATGAATTCTGTCTGTGGGAAATGAAGGTGCTGTGTCATCGGCTTTAAGCCTAAGAGATGAAAGCAGTTGGCTCCGTGTACTGCACAGCCCTATGTAGAAATGAAATTATACTAGAATTGTTAAAAGTCATGTCTTGACTCCCTAGCTAGAGCGGGGGAGAATATAATGATCAGATTTTTTAACTTTTGATGGCTCTAGGGATGGAAGCTAGAACTTTGGGGTATACATAGCTCTGACCTGAGAGAACCCAGTTGGGGGGAACCTCTTTAGTGACAAAAATAAGACAAGGGTTTCTCAGATATATTGCAAATTGACATCCTAACATGCCTTCTTCTTATACAATACATAAAAATGCTGGATAAAATAACAACATATATTTTTAATGTATCAGTGAGGGGGCAAGAGAGTTAAGGAAATCCTCAGAAACCAGACAGATAAAGAAGCAAAAACACAAATACAGAGATGATACGCTGATTCCTGAGACCAAACGGTTCACTGTGATGGCCAAGCACCTGGGCAAGGACAGAAGAAAAAGATGAGGCCGTCTGATTGGAACACTGACAAATAAAGCCAGGGAAAGTATGATTTAGAAAAAC
This sequence comes from Halichoerus grypus, assembly GCF_964656455.1. Lineage (NCBI taxonomy): Eukaryota > Metazoa > Chordata > Mammalia > Carnivora > Phocidae > Halichoerus > Halichoerus grypus. Next base: position 93,403,024 of record NC_135720.1, on the reverse strand, counting down.
AAAACAAAATACCCTGAGAGAGCAAGGACACTAGCCTGTGTGAGGCCTGAGGCTGGACCCAGTAGGAAAAACATGTTCATAACCACAAACTGACTCTCATGTGTGTTTTGTGGCCAATTACGCTACCCGTGCAGTATGTAAAGCTCTGATACTGAGAATTTATTTTTAGATTTCCCACAGTTAATAAAGCCTGACAAAAACAAAAGAAGATCCTCTCTGGAGAAATGTACCTTCAGTCCATGCCTCAAAAACTTCCACAAAATTCCAGCTAAGGAAATCTCATGATAAAAAGTTGCAACACAGGGATGGGGTGGGGGGGAACAGGTGTGAAATGGGTGAACAGAGTCAAAAGGTACAAACTTCCAGTTATAAAGTAAGACAATGGTGATGTAATATACAACAATGGCAACTATAGTTAATAATACCATATTGCATATTTGAAAGTTGCTAAGAAAAAACCTTAAAGGTTCTCACCACACAAAAAAAATCAGTAACTATGTAAATAGGTGATGGATGTTAAATAGACTTATTATGGTGATCATTTTGCAATATACACAAATACTGACTCATTATGTTGTACAACTAAAACTAATATAATGTATGTCAATTTTACCTTTTTTAATATTTTATTTATTTGATAGAGAGAGAGACAGTGAGAGAGGGAACATAAGCAGGGGGGAGTGGGAGAGGGAGAAGCAGGCTTCCCGCGGAGCAGGGAGCCTGATGTGGGGCTCGATCCCAGGACCCTGGGATCATGACCTGAGCTGAAGGCAGACACTTAACGACTGAGCCACCCAGGAGTCTCAATTATACCTCAATTTTCTAAAAGGTTGTAAAACATAATGAGACAACGCCCCACTTGTGGGACTACCAAAACAACACACAGACACAAACCCACAGACAAAAACATCAGGTATATTATCAGACACTAAATATAAAACAAATGTATATGTATAAAATAGGAGTTAGGTTCAAGAGATCATCAAAAATAACAAAGCAATGAAAAATATAATTTAAATTAAAGCCTGGGGAACAGAAACATATAAAGAACTCCCACAAATCAATAAGAGAAGCACTAGATAACAACCAAGAAAAGAGGCAAATGAAATGGACATTTTGCAGACAATGAAACACATACGGCTAAGAAATATATGAAAAAATGTTTGGCATCATTAGCGATCAGAGCAAAGCAAACCAAACCCACAATGAGGTAACATATTACATGAATTCAATTGGCAAAAATGTTTAAAGTCTAATATCACTATGTGCAGAAAAGAAGCCGGCTCCACATGCGTGTTTATCCACGGCAGATGAAATATAAGTGGTGCAAGTACTTTGAAAAACAGTTAGGCATTATTTCCTACAGTTTAACTTTCATGTATGATGTAGTAATTCTGCTAAGCATATATCCAAGAAAAACTTACACATGCAGTGCAAATGGCTTATGCAAGAAAACATGGAGTAGCGCTGAAATGAGGAAAGGCCTGGAAACAAATTCCCACCTACAAGAGCGTGAAAGAATGAACCAAGTGGTACAGTCACACAGAAGTCCAGTGAACACGCTGCAGCGGCATGCAGCAGCAGGGCTGAACATCAGCACTGCAATATTCACTGAAAGTGAGTTCCAAACAATTACATAAGGTATGATAATCTTTCTTGTTAAGTAAAAAAAAACAACTAAAAAATTTAAAATACGAACTTTTTAAGAATATGTAGAGATGCAAAAAACTGTGAAAAGGTAAACAAGAGAATGATATAAATATTCAGAATGATGGTTATCCTGAGTACTGAGAGTCAGATGGCTGGAGAGACCACAGGGTTAGACAGAGATGAAATCCCAGCCAATCCTAGCTTTTGTTTTGAATGGTAGGTTGTGCGTGCTTGATTGATTGATTGATAGACAGATAGATTGATAGATAGATAGACAGACAGACAGACCGACAGACCAGGCCAGGCATGCAGCCAATGATGAGAGTGCCAGGTATCAACCATCTTACTTTCTTTTTTTTTTTAAGATTTTATTTATTTACACGACAGAAAGAGAGAGCACAGCAGGGGGAGCGGGAGAGGGAGAAGCAGGCTTCCCACTGAGCAGGGAGCCCGATGTGGGGCTCGATCCCAGGACCCTGGGATCATGACCTGAGCCGAAGGCAGACGCTTAACCGAATGAGCCACCCAGGCGCCCCCCATCTTACTTTCTTTTCATCTCTCTTTTTCACCATCATGTTACCCAAAACCCATTTATGGGGCATTTTAGAGCTCCTAAAACCTTGTCAAAATACTACCTTGTGTAATCCTGCAACAATCCTATGAGATATAGATTGCTATTATTCTCATTCTACATCAAAGAAAACTGTAGCTCAAAGAGATGAAATGATTGTTCTAGCTAAAATCGAGATCTTAAAGCTTCCAGTTCTGGATCCCTTTCTACATGAGCCTGAAGAATACCTGTCCTTTCTAATCCTTCTCACCCTCCAATACAAACCACATGAAGTTTAAAAGATCGCGAAGAAATAATAAAATTAGGCCTCCAAATCACCAGAGGCAGATTCCAAAGCTAACACCCTTGAGAGAGAGGATTCCTCAGAACAGTGGACTCCCCTCCCAACCACCTGAAGAAGGTCATACGAATGGCCTTGTCATCTTTACTAACCCCTTCTGCACAACTACTCACTGAGCTTATATTTGGAACCTAAGCCAGAGATGTTCTGAGATGTTCACAGAGTCCTAGGCCTGTTTTAGAGGTTCTGCCCATTTCACATCAGACTTATGATCAGATACATTTTACACATTTTTTCATTAAATGTTTGAAAGAGCTTTATGTCAATAAATTTTGTTAAAACAACTTTCTGAATTGATTTTAAATTCCATTCATGTAGGGGCACCTGGGTGGCTCAGTCATTAAGCGTCTGCCTTCGGCTCAGGTCATGATCCCAGGGTCCTGGGATCGAGCCCTGCATCGGGCTCCCTGCTCCGCGGGGAGCCTGCTTCTCCCTCTCCCACTCGCCCTGCTTGTGTTACCTCTCTCACTGTGTCTCTCTCTGTCAAATAAATAAAATCTTTAAAAAAATAAAATAAAATAAAATAAAATAAAATAAATTCCATTCATGTATAAAAAAGTTGAATTACAACTACCCAGTTGATATAATGATACATTTTGTAGTCATTTATTATTAAAAGATTGTTTAAGTTCAAGCTCCAAACTTTTTATTTTAGAATCATTCCAAATTGAGGAGCTCACACTCTACGAACAGACGGGCGTCTAAGGGACACACCACCCGGCCTTCAGGTCCGCACCTAAGGCTGCAGACTACTGGTGTGGATGCAGAAGGCTGCCTCTGGCTCACCTGAGGTCCGTCCCTAAAGCTTCCGAGATATCTGCAGAGGTGAACTCACCCACCCCTGCCATCCTCGGCTACTGCCCCAAATGCGGCCCCACGGGCAACTCTTCTCTCAAAGACTATATCATCCTGCTATCCATACCTTCTCCACCACTGCCCTCCCTGCCAACTTTTTCTAGGTGCCCTTTGGAACCACCATTTCACAGTCAACAAGCTCTACCTTCTCATAGAAAGTGCCAACTCCACTGCTTGTCTTACCTTAATCATTTATTAAGTGCCCACTCTCCGCACCTTTGCATTCCTCCACCAGAGGCTGCTCCTTCTCCCCTCTCTTACATCCAAGCCATCATTCAATGCCACGCACGTCCCCTCTCTGAATTGTCTGACCTTTGGCCACACACCCTCATTCACTGAGGACTTTGGCATCTGACTCACTGCTTCTTCTCCACACTGAGTGTTGTCATCATCCCGGAAGATTTCCACACCATTTGGATGAGACATCTAACGCTTCAATCATAAAAGGTCCTAACCTTCCGAACTCAAATAATCATCACCTTCTCTCCTCTTCTGACCCATGGTCCCGTTCTGGATGACACCACCACCTCGAACTGAACCAACTCTGAAACTTCTCATTCTAATCCAACAAGATGACCTCAATTTTCTGGCTAATTCTCTCACTCCTTTTCAAGTTAATCAGACCTCCAACCCTCTTTATTCATCGTCGTCAGATGTATTCCTGCCCTCGTGATTTCCTCTTCTCCCTCAGCTGGTCTCATGCTGTGTCATTTCAAGCATTCTCTTGACATCAACATCCCAGCCACCTTCTCTAGGGCTATCAATTCCATCCTCCATCTTGAATCAGCCAAAACATTCACCTTAACTCCTGAGCCTAAATTGCGAAACCTGCTTTGAAAACATCATTCAGTCAGTTTGATTCCCCAACAAATGTAAAAATATCAAACATCAACTGGGCCCACAGCACTGTTCCTATTTAACAAACTCCATCAAACCCAAAATGTATCTATTTTTGCTCTTACCCCCACCTTCATTCTGTGCAGACCCAGGGAAGTCCTCCCTTTCTTCTCACCAAAACATCTCAAATGTCTTCCACCTTAAGAAAGATATTTCTAGGGGCGCCTGAGTGGCTCAGTTGTTAAGCGTCTGCCTTCGGCTCAGGTCATGATCCCAGGGTTCTGGGATCGAGCCCCGCATCAGGCTCCCTGCTCTGCGGGAAGCCTGCTTCTCCCTCTCCCACTCCCCCTGCTTGTGTTCCCTCCCTCACTGACTGTCTGTCTGAAATAAATAAATAAAATCTTAAAAAAAAAAAAAAAAGACATTTCTAGATGCAGCTGCGTGGCTCAGTCGGTTGAGCATCTGACGTGATTTCGACTCAGGTCATGAGCTCATGGGTCGTGAGATCAAGCCCCATGTTGGGCTCTGTGCTGGGCATGGAGTGTGCTTAGGATTCTCTCTCTCCCTCTCCCTCTGCCCCTCCCCACCCTCTAAAAAAAAGAAAAGAAGAGAAGAGAAGAAAAAAGAAAAGAAAAGAAAAAAGAAAGATATTTCTGAATCCTACATCCTCCCTAGCTTACTGCCTGATTTCCTCATTCCCTTCTTAGGTAATCTACAAATGCTCTCTCCATGTCCTCATCTCCCATTCATTTTCCCCATTCATTTTTAAATTTACTTTTATATTTTATCAAAGTAAGACAGGCTCATAAGCGAAGAAGCAAATAATGCTCAAAAGTATTTGGCCTAAAAGCCTTTTATGTAGATTGATGGTTCTGTCACTGATACAGATCTCTGATGAAATGTTACTTTATCAAAAAATATTCTTGGAGTATGCAATATAAAACTGCAGCCCATCATTCCACTCCCACCTTTCCTTCCCCCTTACCTCAAGTATTTTTTTCATACCATTTATCATTTCCTAACATAGTATATATTTAGTTATTTGTTTACTATGTCTCTCCCTTTTTTAGAATACACACTCTATTTTTATAGAGTCTGTGTCAGAGCATACATGTAATAAATATATTTAGTGGAATTAGTGAAGATATAACTATAATATGTTATTAAACTATAACTTTTTTTGGTCTATTTTAGCTGATGCCGCAAAGGCCAGGAATGATACATAAGTCCCTGTTTCTCTCAATCCTGAAGGAATCCTAAGGGAAAATGCTAGAACAGCACAACTAAAAATATGCCCATGGAATGATGCCAGTCTGAGAACTGTTATACTAGTTTGCTACAAGGTAAATATGGAAATCTAGAGAACTTAGCAACTTTTTGAATAATTTGACATTGCTCTGGAAATGCAAATGGTCAGTAGACTTGCCTTGTTGAACAGACCATTTCAGACACTGGTGAGCTCATGTGGTAAGTCACCCGTGACATGAGCTGAAGAGATCAGTCATGCATTAAAGGACCATATGTAGATCTTCAGTGGATCAAAAATTTAAAAAAAAAAAATCCTCCCCACAAATGTGTGAAAGTATTGTGCTAGAGCATCTATGAAAGCCATGTTAAGCCGCTGTAATAACAATTGGAGCAACAAGAGTCCATCATCTACTCAAGAGAGGTGGACAAGGCCAGAAACCAAGAGAGACTGCTTCAGAGAAAGCTACTGATGCCTTGTATATTTTCCTCCTGGAAGAGAGGTCAGTGTGCTTGCCCTGTACCTTATAACATGAAAGAGAGTACAAGGAGATCTCCTGAAGGGTTAAGCATGTCTCCCTGAGGTTGGAGCACATAGGATTAGAATATGACTCTCACCAAGAGAATCTAAAGGTGAAGATTGTGGCTGGAGTAAAGGAGCTGCCCAGGATTGAGCTGCCCACCCCGATAGGCTAAGGCACAAGCTCTTTGGGGACCTAACATGGGTCCCGAGAGAGGGAGCTAACTTAGACCCTAGTCAAGGGGAGCCTATCCAAAAGGGCTTTGTGGATGGAAGAAGGGACCAAACAAAGGGGTGAATCATCAGAAGCTCAGAGGACCAAGGCAGAATACACAAAGGAAAGATTTTTCCCACATGAAGGGAAATGCAACACACGCAGAGGACACGGATGCCACATCTTAACTACATGGGCTGTGCAAAGCTAGTCCCTTGTCCCCTAATCCCCTCTTCTCCTTGGGCCAGCCTAGAGCAGTCGGAGCTACAACTGGACAGTAAGGGAGAAAACAAAGAAGGAAAAGAGAAACCAACCAGTCCCATAGAGCATGGGACTTTTTGATCTTTGGGTCATGAGTTCGAGCCCCATGTTAGGCATGGAGCCTACTTAACAAAAAAAATTAAAAATTAAAAAAAAGGAAGACAACTAAATCAGTGGTTGTCCCACTTTATAATGTATCTATCAGTAGCACTAGGAGGGCTTGCTAAAACACAGACTGCTGGACTTAGCCTCCAGAATTTCTGATTCAGTTAATCAGAACAAAGAACAAGCTCCCAGGTGATTCTGATGTTGCCGGACTAGGAACCATACTTTGAGAACCACTAGACCAGGCTATTTATAAACCTGTTAAGAGTAAAGGTAACTTGTAATAAAACAAATGATTCTTGTCCATAGCAATGCAAATGAATTTTGCCCAGTGATCCAATTGATTTCCACCCAGCAAAAATGACAACCCTAATATTACATATTATTCATCCGTGAGATATTAACCTGTTTTGCCTCTATTAGTAAATTCACTTCTGCATTCTTGACTATTATATATCTCCTTCAGACTCTCCTTTGAATTGATCCTATTATCTGACAGGCTCCCCCATTAATTAATGAGTTGAATAAAATATTTAATATATGTTCAATTTATATTTATGGAGGGTCATGTTCTTAATTTTTTTAATTATATTTAAATACATATATCATCTTCTCTTACCCTTTTGAGGATGTTAGGAATTTTTTTCATCTCTATACTGTCACTATTTCCTCTGAGTTCCTCTTTTTACCCCTTTGTTAGTCTGGGATATTTGTTTTCTCTCCTTTATGTTGGAGGCTTTCTTCAATATCTGGTGATGGTTAGCCATCCATTCACATTCAGGACTGAGATACTAAAAAGCTCACTAAAAACTCTGGGAATATGATTTAGGTTTGTCCAATTAGTGGGCTTTGCCAAAGCATGACTGGATGAAGTGTGTCAACTGGTGGGATTCATTACCAAGCAATAAGGTAACAGTTGACTTTTTCATAGGATCCCTGCTAAAATCTGTCTTCCTCAGGGTGGTTCAATTTCTTCAGAGAAGAGTCTTCCAGTCACCTGTCTGGGAAGTATAAGCCTGGATGCTGGCATTCTGGAGCTGGGGATGTGGTAGTGGGGTGAGGGTGCTGAGGTGTAGAAGACTTACCAGATTTACTCACCCCCATACCTCATCCCCGCCTTCTTCAATGCCTGTTATTCCTAAGTCCACAGTCTCTCTGATTCAATTTCTTCAGAAATTATACTTTTTTTTAAGATTTTATTTTTAAGCAATCTCTCCACCTAACATGGGGCTCGAATTCATAACCCTGAGATCAAGAGTTGCATGCTCTACCCAGTCAGGTGCCCCAGAAATTATACTCTTCATCTCCTGTAGGAGTGAGGAAGAAGGTGTCTGAATAATTACAAAGGTGCCTAGTCAAAATGCTCCTTATGGAGATTTTCAAACTATTCCTACTTGCAATCCTCACCTCATTTCCACCTGCAACAAAACAAGGTGATTCTTATTCCTGTCCATGTAGACTCTAGAGTGCTGGGAAGGGGGCGACGATGAGATTCTCTGTATGTTTTTTCTTCTTAGCTAAGTTACCTACTTTTCTCCATTTGCTTTCATCTTCACGTATTGTGGTTCAAGGTTACAAACGTCTCTCACTTTCATCAAAGATTGACTCTGTCTTTCAGTTTCTTGTTCTCCTTGTTGTTTTGGAGTGATTTTGCAAGAAGAATCAGGAATTGAAAGCTTACCTACTTGCCACCTTGAAATCAAAAGTCCCAGGTACTCTTCAGTACACTGAAATCTGGTTCCTGCCCAACATCATACATCTAAAATGTCCTCCCCCCAGAACACTTATGTCCTCTTCATTGCTGCTTCAAATTCAGACCACAAATTCAGTCTTCACCCTTCTTAACTTCTTCGCAATATTTTATATCCTTACCACTCCTTTCTTGGAATTCAGTCTTCTCTTGGCTTCTGTGACACCATTCTCCCCTGGTTTTCCTCTCTGGTTGTATCTTCTGTTTGTTTCATCCTGATGGCTTTCTCTCCCATCATTTAGCCCTCAAATACCACACATACAAAATCCAACCTATCTTCCCGCTCCCCTACATCACACCCTATTCCTCTCATCTTGCTTTACTTCCATTTTAGTAAAGCTCCAAATCTGCCCATTTGCTAAAACTAGAAATCAACTATATATATCTTGTGGGGCTTTTATATATATATGATTTTTTCCTTTTTCCTCACCCCACATATTATTTGTTATCAAGTTAAATTTATTCTTATCTTTTATCGCTCTCAAATTAATTCCTCTTTTCACCCACATTATTACTATCTTAATTCAAGCCCTAATCATTTCTTACTTGGACCAAAGCATTAGTCTTTCTGACTCTAACCCTGTACCTTTCTAATCCAACTTTCTAATCCATTGGCACTAGACTAATCTTTTTAAACAGTAATCATCTTCCCAACCCTCCGTTACTCACTGTCCTCAGGGGCCCCAAATACCAAAAAATAAAGGTCCAAATGTTTTTGGCATGGCAAACAGGGCCCTTTGTGACCTTACCCATTCCCAGTCTCGAACTCTCTACCAGCTTCATTGGGAACTATTTCCACTTCCCCAGAAGGAACAGAGCTCTCTCACACTGCTCCTTCAGGACATGCTTCTCCCCCTGCTTTCCCCTATTTCTTCAACAGTCCTTCAATACTCAGCATGGCACTCCCCCCAGGAAGCCTTCTCTGAATTTCCTATTTTGAGATAAGTGACTCTAATATTCTCTTAGAACACCCCCTATCACACTACATTGTAACCACCTGTTTGTCCCTTTCCACAAGACTAATATCCTTAAAGTCAGAGACCTTATATTATTCACCTCCATATCGCCAGTACATCTAGAACCCTGTCCCATACCTAGGTTGTATATAAGTAATAATGGTGAACAGATAAAGCATTCACTGTATGCCAAGTGTGGTTTTGAGCACCTTGAAAAGATGAATCTGCACAACCAAATAATGTAGTTATGATCCCCGTTCTACAGTTGAGGAATCTGAGCCACAGGGAAGCTGAATAACTTACAGGACCCAAAGGCAATATGAGGTAATATATGTTAAAGCCAGAATTTACTCTCACATAGGCTGTGTGGTTCCAAAATACACCCTCTTAGCCACTCCATCATACTGTTTATTATATTTGCAGAAAGGTTTAGTCTTAACTCGAGCAAAACTAAACTGGGCCCAACCCATTAATAAACCAGGTGCTCTTATAGCATGTGATTTAAAAAGTTAATTTCTGTCCCCATGATAAATAGATAACTTTCAAAAGAGTAACAAGAAAGGTTGTTTTGGATTTATAAAATACAATCTAACTTGGCAATTTCCTACAATAATTGAGCCTATGAATTCCCCTTCCTGTATTCTTCCTCAGTCTGATTTCTCACCTTACAACTTTCTCCTAGTCCATGATGGCTAAACAATTATTCGGGAAAAAAAGTAGAGCAGAGATTCATTATCAAAAATTTACTGAAATTCCACAATGCCCTAGGGCTGAGGGTTAGAACACAAAGCACAGTGTCTTTCTCCTCAGGGGACATAATTCTTCTCATTATTAAAGTCAGAATGCGAGATAGAACTCCTATGAAGAAACGACTTTGGAAAAACAATTTTAGTACGTTTCTAAGAAAGCAGTGCTATTCTGTTTTTCAACTTATCTGGCTCCACAATTAGAGATATTTTAAAACATCAACTAATGAAATACTTCTACAGTGCCTTGTAATATAAAACACTCTCTTACTCAAAGTTATATATACCTAGGGAAATAAAAAGAACCAGTGAAAATAACTTAGAATATAAAGCAAACACTAAATAACTGCCAAAAGTATCAGACAATGCCTGATACCCAATTTACTCATCTTCCCACTTCAAACCACAGGTTTATTTGTGTATTACAAAAGGAACCATCTAAGGTTTTTTTTAAGATTTTATTTAGTTATTTGTCAGAGAGAGACAGAGCACAAGCAGGGGGAGCAGCAGACAGAAGGAAAAGCAGACTCCCCGCTGAGCAAGGAGCCCAATGCGGACTCGATTCCAGGACCCCAGGATCATGACCTAAACCAAAGGCAGATGTTTAACCAACTGAGCCACCCAGGGGTCCCAAAAGGAATCATCTAAGTTTTTAGGAGCAGGCCATGAGCCACAGAATTCTAAAACTCTCCTACCATACTCAGTATTTTACTCCTGAAAACAGACAGTAACACAACTCAAAAGCAGATCAACAATTAGATATTTAATCCAAATGGTTTTTATTTATTGGTGAAAATCACAAATTTCTCTAATTTGTCATCAGTGGAAGAAATCAAGTCTGACTATAGTTCACACTTTATTAAATGGGAGTCTAATCTTCTGTTTCACAGAGACAAAAAAAAGGATGAAACAAAAGGGTAGAACAAGGTGCCAAGAATCCTGGCTAGTGACTTTTTAACATCTTTTCTTTAAACTCCAAAGAGCTGAATGAACACATGGCACTGCACTTTAAAGTATATGTGCAGCCTGAATGTATACTTTTTGCCCTTGTGAACTCTTGGGTCAAAGAATCACACTAAATAATGTTTAACCTTCTTGGAATGCAGAAGGAGGAGAAAAGGCTGAAATTGATATGTCACAACTGATTATAATCACAGTTCAAGGGACGTGGTTACCCTGATAGCTAAGAAAAAGGAGCTCATTTTCAACACTTATGCTGGCTATTTAAAAATAATTTTTCTGCAGCAGCAAGTTATAAAAATTAATAGCATGAAAGCACATGTCCTGTAAGGACCCGATTGCTTCTTAAAGATCCATGCCTAGCTATCCAGTTTTTGCAAAAGTGAATAGTTTTGGTGGGGTTTTTTTCTTGCATTTGGCAAAGCAGCTAAATAAATTCATTCTCAATTATCCATGCCTATTTTTTTTTTAAGATTTATTTATTTACTTACTTACTTAGAGAGAGAGAGAGAGTGGGGAGGATAGGCAGAGAGGGAGGGAGAGAATCTCAAGCAGACTCCCCGCTGAGCGTGGATCCCAACATCGGACTTGGTCTTAAAACCCCAAGATCATGACCTGAGCCAAAACCAAGAGTCGGATGCTCCAACAACTGAGCCACCCAAGCACCCCTACCTATTGCCTATTTCTAATAGAGCTAATATAAAAGTAAAATTCACAGATAATTTTAAAGTACCCTTATAGTTTCACACTTTCTTAAGTAAGCTTTAAATAGAGCTAGAAATGTGTAAATTGTCAGCTCGCCTCTCTATTTAAGCAAAGAAAAGTAGACGTCTGAGCAGCAAAATTAAAGCAAAGACTCTCCTTCAGGAAAACCATCTCCTGAATAGAAAGTCACATAATGGAATGTGATGTCAATATTAATGTGATGTCAATATTAAAGATTAACTAAAATCGATAGTTCAGTAGCTTGCATTTCCACCATCAAAATTTCATGAGCTCTGTAAGATTTAAGTATAATCTGCTGGAATAAAGTAATACTGCAATGGAAGAATTCCATTTACCATGAAAAAAAGTTTTAAGACTAGGTATCACTTGAGTTGCAGCAAGACAAAGTCAAGCAATGTGATGGCATGCTGTCTTTTGGGTCAGTTTTGTTTTAATAATGGTTCTATTTTCATATCAATAAATCTACAAAGAACAAAAATAGCAATCTCGGTGAAAATTGGTTTTTAGATATTAAAATGGAAGAATATGCCTAAATAGTTCTTCACCTGTTTCACATTATTTGTTAAATTTTAAATAATAGCACACTTTTACACCACTCACTAACATGCTATTATAAAATGTTCTCAGTAAAAAGCTGACAAATAAGCAATAGTCCTTTGTTAAAAGATAAAAGAAAAAAAAAAGCATGAAAAGATAGCCATGGGAATATTGCCCCCTTCTGTCTTTCTGAAAACCTTCTAATAGTAAATATCTGAAATCTGGAAATGTTATTAACAAAGATTTAGGCTCACTCTATGAAAAACAAAAGCCACAAGAGGGACTTAATGAAGCAAAGTATTGATGATATAAATTTCACATAAATATGTGTTTCACTTTTTTTAATGTCTTAAACTTTTCGTTATGGGACATTTCAGGCTTATACAATAGCAAAGGTTAAGGAACTACCATTTACACCTTCAACAATCACCAAGTCCTGGTCAGTGTTGTTGGGACTATATTCCTACCCACATTTCCTCCTCCACTCCCCTGGATTCCCAGTGGATCCCAGAGATCTTAATATTTCATTACTAAATACTTTAGTGTATCTTTCTAAAAGATATGGACTACTTTTAACAAAATCACAATACCATTACCAATCTCAAGCATTAATATCAATTTCCTAATATCATCAAATATCTGGTTAATCTCCCATTTTCTCAAGAATTCTTCTTTTACATTCAGTCTGTTCATCCAAACAAGGCCTACACATTACATTTAATCAATAGGTCTCTTCAATCTCTTCTATAGATTACCCCTCCTGCTTTTTGTTTCTTATAATGTGTTTGTTGAAGAAATTGGACTGTCCGTCCTAAGGTTTCCCATAATCTGGATTTTACTAACTGTATCTTCAGCAAATCGTTCAACATATTCCTCTGTCCTCTGTGTTTTGTGTAAATCTTTAATTAGAACTAGTGATTTGATCTGATATAGGTTCAATGTTTTTTGCAAGAATATTTCTTAAGCGTTATATAAGGCACATAATGTGTGGTTGCCTCTCTTGTGGGGTAAGAAGTCACTGATGATCACTGGCTTGGTTCATTCCTTCATCAGGGTTTGCAAAATGGTGACATTTGAATTTCATCATGCTTTCTTCCCTCAACAGCTATTTGATTACCATATAGAATAATTCTTATAACAAAGACAGGATAATGCTTGGTTCCTTTCCCTTTACCATTTTTTCAGAAAAGTGACTTGGTTCATTTAGCATTCTCCAAAGGTCATTCTAATTACGTGGGTTTTTTTTAATATCATAAATTCATGGATTCTAAATATAGATGTATGTCAATCCACTGTGATCATTATTCTTACTGATGAGGCAGTAGGAACCTCTCCAAGTTTGCTCCTGGTCTTTCTGACAAGACCTCAGTAATCTTTGATGCTTCCTTGCTTTCTGGTTTGACAGGATGTGCCAGGTTCATTCTATATTTCTTGTTCCAGATCTGGATCAGCCATTTCTCCTAGATGTCTGTGAAGGCTGCTGCAGATGCCCCAACTGGATTCCCTCCACCCAGCCAGGGCACTCCCAGCTGCAGCTAGTGTTAACTGCTAATGGCTTACATCTGCCCCTTTTTCAAAGAACTCCCCTGGGCTAAACCCAGCTTCCTCACATCCCCATCTCATAGCCCTTGGCCAGTGATTAACTGAACTGAAGGACTAAAGGGTCACTTCAAGTTGAGACTAACTCTAGAGTGCAATTTGTGCACCAGAGCCCAATGTAAGTCCAGGCTGAAACTAGTCTCCAGCCTAGCCTTTGTCCTTGCTTATTAGCTTTTGCCCCTGCCCTGTCCTGCTTTGCTTATTCTCCTCCTGAGAGCTCTCCTTCAATAAATCACTTTCACAAGAATGTCCCTTCCTCGGGCTCTGCTTGAAAAACCCCACCAAAGATACAGCATTAGTTTGTTTTCATAAGAAATGATATTAGGATACTGTAATATGGGCATCAGTACTGGATTGGTCATTGTTCCTAGACCTGTTCAGTGGACAGAACAAGGAAATGCTTCTTTCAGTGAAAACATTCATTATGAGCTCAAATTGATATTTCCATCTCAAGTTTAGGATTACAAGGATTTACTTCTCTGATGTTATATCTGCATCTCTTCTCTCTCCCCCTGAAAATCCTGGTTCCTAACAACATCAAAATATCTATTTGCTAAATAAAGTTTCTCAAGGTTTTTTTTTTTTAAAGATTATATATTTATATATTTATTTATTTGAGAGAGAGGGAGAGAGAGAGCACAAGCAGGGGGAGCAGCACGGCAGAGGGAGAAGGAGACTTCCCGCTGAGCACGAAGCCTGACTCAGGGCTCTATCCCAGGACCCTGGGACCATGACCTGAGGCGAAGGCAGGCACTTAACCCACTGAGCCATCCAGGCGCCCCAAGTTTCTCAAGTTTTTTTGAAACAGAACAGAAATTAATCATGAAATAATACAATCTTTTAAATTAATATCAATTTTACATTGTTTTAGATTAATATTATTCATTCTAATATAATGTTTTAATTCATATGAAAATAAACATACAATAGCTTTTAAAACCTCGACAAGAATTTACATTCTAAGTAGTTTCTCTTTTTTAAGAGTAATGATAACAACTGTCATTTCACTTATTTGAAATATGTCTTGCCATCTGATATTCAATCCATAGTCATTCCCACACTGTGCACACAAGGACATTTCCTTCCATTAGCAATTAAGTCCTTACCTCTTATTTACCTTGTGCCTCTCATACTTCATGATAATTTTATTTAAAATAAGCTAAATCGGGGTGCCTGGGTGGCACAGCCGGTTAAGCATCCGACTCTTGGTTTCGGCTCAGGTCATGATCTCAAGCCCCATGTCGGGCTCCTTGCTCTGATGGGGAGTCTCCTTGAGATTCTCTCTCACTCTCCTTCTCCCTCTGCCCTTTCCCTCGCTCTCTCTCTCTCTCAAATAAATAAATAAATCTTAAAAATAAATAAATAAGATAAATGTATATCTCCTCTGATGTTCTTATCATTGGAGCCCTTATTCTGTTAACCTTTATTGTTATTCTTCTGCCCCTTTGCCGGCAGTTGTGTTTAAACTCAATTTCGTTTTAATTGTGGTAAAATACACAGAATACAAAATTTATCATCTTAACCCTTTTTTAGTGTACAGTTCAGTAGTTTAAGTACATTCACACTGTTGTGCAACCATCACCACCATCTACCTCCAGAAGAACTCTTTTCATCTTGCAAAACTAAAACTCTGTTCTGATAAAACAACTCCCCATCCTCACTTCCCATCAGCCCCTGGCAAACACCATTCTGCTTTCTGTCACTATGACTTTGCTACTCTAGGTATTTCATAGAAGCATAATCATACAATATGGATTCTCTATTTGTGACTGGCTTTTTTCACTTAGTATAATGCCCAAAAGCTTCATCTATATTGTAACATGTGTCAGAATTTCCTTCCTTTTCGAGGCTGAGTAATATTCCATTGTACAGTAAACCCTTGAACAACACAGGAGTTAGGAGCACCGACCTCCCATGCAGTCAAAATCCATGTATAACTTTGACTCCCCAGAAACTTAACTACTAATAGCCTACTGTTGCCTGGAAGCCTTACCAATAAGAAACAGCTGATGAGCATATATTTTGTATGTTATATCTATTATATACTATATTTTTATAATAATTCCTAAATTTTCTTAATTTTTTCAGTATTTCTAAGCTACAAGTTTATCTGCAAGTTTTTTCATTGTTACAAATCTCCAAAAAATGTTCCAATATACTTATAGGAAAAAAAATCCACATATAAGTAAGTGGACCTGTTCAAGCCCATGTTGTTCAGGGGTCAACCGTATGTATATATCACATTTTGTTTATTTTTTCATCTGTCAACAGACACTTGGGTTGCTTCTACCTTTTGACTGGTATAAATAATGCTGCCATGAACACGGGTGTACACATATCTCTTGGAGACCCTGCTTTAATTCTTTTGGCTATATATCCAGAAGTGGGCTTGCTGGATCCCATGGTAATTCTATTTTAAATTTTTTGAGGACCTACCATACTGTTTTCCACAGCAGCTGCACCATTTTACATTCCCAGTAACAACGCACAATAATAATTCAACCTAATTTTAATACCAGATTAAATCAGGTATCTAATCTTCCTTTATCTTAGGATGCTGAGCTGATGCTGAGCTGCACATAGTGGGAGTCGATGCTGCTAAGTCGGTGATGTTCCCCAGCATCAGAGTCAATTACCTACTTCACCATGTGATCGGTGAGCAGGATGTGTGCCGGCTGTGGCATGAGCTCGGTGGGTTAGACCGAAGCAGACTTGCCAATACACTGGTACCCTAGGATGGCCAGTAGAGACAATGCACACTGAGCAGGCTCTCAAAGATAGATAACTAATACTCCCTGAGAATGAATCAGGTTGAGAAAAGGAATAATTCCTACAGTCTACTGGAATCTATATTCTTGTCCCTGAAATTTCTCACCGAATTCCCCAAATGTTATCTGAGTTAGAGCTCACCCAAGAGATGACAGGGATAAGGGATGTCTGCCTCTATCTAGACCAATGACTTGGGGTCAGTCCCTTACTTGCTGAGACTCAGTTTTGTCAGATTGGGTTAACAATGTATGCCCTACCCAATGAACAAGTTGGTTGTGCAGATTCAATGAGATAATGACTATGAACATACTTTAAAAAAAATAGGAAGTACTATTTAACTACAAAGTGCTACTGCAAAGCAATACTGTTCCTGAAACATTACTGTCATTTCCAGAACTGACCTCTCTTCTTCCAAGGCACAAACTAAGCTCTCTCTGGATATGTTCAATTTCCATAGTTTGATTTTCTTTTCTTTTTTAAGATTTTATTTATTTATTTGACAGAGAGAGAGACAGCAAAGAGAGAACACAAGCAAGGGGAGTGGGAGAGGGAGAGCAGGCTTCCTGCCGAGCAGGGAGCCCAATGCAGGACTCGATCCCAGGACCCTGGAACCATGACTTGAGTCGAAGGCAGACGCTTAACGACTGAGCCACCCAGGCGCCCCCATAGTTTGATTTTCTTGAACCACACTCATCACCTGACACCCAGGGGGCAGTGGGAAGAGGAAGGCACTACTGAGAGAAACCAGACAGATCCTTATGCTCACCAGGAGGTGGTTTGGGGGCGTGCAACAAAGGTGATATGTAGAAAGGTTGAGAAATGATATGTAGAAAGGTCCAGAGAGATGGAACCATGAGCTCAGAAAACAGCTTTTTGATTCCAAGTACAATTAACTCGCTACTTTAGAGCTATCTAACAATGGATGATCTTATCACTCAAAGGACTGGAGCAAAGGAGAATCTTGCCTTCGGAGAACCTCTGAATCAGATAAAAGTTCTAAGATCCCCTCAAACTTTAACATTTTGATTTTACAAAGACTGACAGTAACACAGTAGCAGGTGGGCCAAGCTGCACTCTCTTCACAGAGGTTACAACAGGGAAGGGTCTTCTATTGGAACCCACGGGATTGAGGACAAAGATCAAGGAGTCACCTCAGACAAAGAGGGCTGTTAAATGCCAAACAGAATTCGAAAGGAAGCTACAAAGAGTGTCCTACTTTAAAATAAAGGAATTTATGCCCACCCACATTTCCCAGCACCATTTAAAGACCACCTTTGAAAGGGCTTTCTTTTCAGTCCTTTGATCCACGGTTGTTCACGAAAACTTTGGAGGGATAAGTGGCTATCTAACAGAGTCTCTCAAATGCTTGAGTTTTCTTGAAGCTTCCTTTGCTTGGAGCTGAAAGAATTAAAAGTTTTTAAGACAATAGGTGACCTGGAATACAAGAAAGACTCAAAAGGAATGGCAACAGGCCTTGCTGTAGTCAAGATGCTGACCTAGGAAAGAATCACGAGTTAGAAAGATGTGCTTCTTTTTCTCCAAGCAAAGCACATGAATCTCTTCACCAAATTAATCTTGGTTTCATGAATTGAGAAATTAAATTCTACCTGTATTAGCACTGTTCATTTAATGCAGTCCACCTACCTTGCATGCTTCTGTGCACCAATTATTCTTATACCTATTGTTAGCAAATTTATAGTAAACGACATCTTTCGTAAGATTATGTAAGGGAGGCATAGTAATACACAGCAGACTCAGTAAGTTGCAGGGGTATAATTCAGTAAATGCTTTTGAGGCAGTTAGTAAAAGAAATTTGACTTTATTAATTCAATTCACTCTCTAGAATTCCAAAGAGAAAAAGAAAACAAACATTTCCTTTAGAAGCTTCGTATTTGCCAATTAATTAAGCCAAAGTAAGGTATGAGCTATACAGTAAAGCCTTCCACAGAAAGGGAAGTGTCCTAATGTTATGCAAATAAAGCTGCTTGGCCCCACATATTTCAAAAGGAAAGGGAAGACTATTTAATAATCTAAGCAGGAAAGGAACAGAGAAACATCCTACTATATTTTCAATGAGATCAAGGATGTGTAGTTACCTTTTCCACACTGCAGCAAGTTCCCAACTACAAAGATGACCTGAAATCCTGCTAATACTGATTTTAAAAAAATTAAAACTATGCAATGTTCCAAAATATCTTGCAGCCTTACGATGACCTAAGCTGCAATCAGGAAAGCAGAAATTTTCCCCAAGGCTGGAAACCAAAATTCAACAGCAGAAGGCAAAGAAGGGTGAGGTCAAGGAAGTGGTTTAGTAGGAAAAGGAGCAGGAAAGAGTAATCAGTAGCCTTGGGAAATCCTTTTCTGCTACTTTCTCTAGTTTCTACCTGAGTTTGCCTTTTCTTGACCTAAGATGAATACCCTTAAATGAAATTCAAGAGCCCTAAACCCATCTCTTAAGGCATCTGTATTTGTTATGTGCGTGTGTATATATTTATGTAGGGTTTATTTTTCTGTGTCACTGAAAACAACACATGCATTCAGATGTGTATACAATTTTTTCTCCCATCCCCACCTCTGGCAACCACCAATCTGTTCTCTACATCTATATTTCTAAGGGAAGATTTGGAAGTTATAAGGAAGCTTTATTGCTCTTCCCAACCTCTCAATACTGGAGGACCCCAAGGCTCAGTCCTCAAGTCTCCTCTCTATTAACATTCACTTCCTGAATCACCCCATCTAGTCTCATGAATTTGGTAACATTTCTGTACTAATGACCCCAAATCCAGACTCATGTTTTCCATGAAATTCAGACACTAAGATATCTGATATTTCTCTTTTTTTTAAGATTTATTTATTTATGTGAGAGAGAGAGCACGCATGCACGCACATCTGCACGCTCAAGCGAGTGAGGAAAGGGACAGAGGGAGAGAATCTTCATGCAGACTCCACCCCACACACCCTGAGTGGGAGCCTGATGTAGGGCTTAATCTCATGACCCATGAGATCATGACCCATGACATCACGACCTAAGCCAAAACCAAGAGTCAGATGCTTAACCGATTAAGCCACCCGGGCAACCCTCTAACAGATAATTCTAATTTAACATATCCAAATTGGAAATTTGATTTCCACCCAACAACCCAAACCTGCTTCTTCCTCAGTGTTCACCATTTCAGAAAGCAGGACTACCAATTATCTATGCTAAATTTGCCACTAACTCCTGAGTCAAAATTATCAGGTTCAATAATCCAGTTAGTTACTAGTGGTGGGAGCTTCATGGGCCAAAGTTTTGACAGCAGGGAGAGCAAGCTACACCTTGGGCTGTGACCTGGGATGTACCTCCTTGAGAAAGTCTCAGAAATTCTTTTTTTTTTAAGATTTTATTTATTTATTTGACAGAGACACAGCAAAAGAGGGAACACAGCAGAGGGAGTGCGAGAGGGAGAAGCAGGCTTCCCACGGAGCAGGGAGCCCGATGCGGGGCTCGATCCCAGGACCCTGGGATCATGACCTGAGCCAAAGGCAGATGCTTAACAACTGAGCCACTCAGGCGTCCCAAGTCTCAGAAATTCTAAGTCACAAGGAAATGTAGTATACAAAAAACTGGAATCAGCGAAATGTAACAGGAATGGACTCAGTGTGCCTATTTGCAAGTGCTCTAAAATTTTAATTTCCCTTCATCCCACTCTCAACACAAACACATAAATACCTCTTGGGGCTAAGTGTTGTTATACATTAACAGGTTCATGTGGGAGGGCAAGAGAGATAGACCCTTACTACTCCCTACCACAAAAAGAGAGGGTCAGTAAAATGGATGGCAAAAATGAGGTTTGGAGCTTATCTACGGCTTTAAATACCATTTCTACCATCTATGCAGGTAGGAAAACTGAGACTTAATGAGATTAAAATGCATTAGGAGGGTTAAGATAAACATCTAGCACTAAAAATATGATCATGTGAACGTCTCCATTCTCAAACTGCTCCAGTCAAAGTGTGTGGGTTTAAATCATAGTTCTGCCATCTACCTACTGTGTGACCTTTACAAGTTTTCCCTTCTGGAAAGTGAGCACCTACTCCAGAGAAGTGCTGGGGAGATGAAATGAGAAAAAACAGGGAAACATGAGAACAATGTCCACGTGTTGCCCACATGTAAGCACACAGTAAATGTGAGAGCTTTTGTTTATTATGTGTTATTATGATGATGAGAAGGTTTAAAAACTCTAGGATTCTGACACACACACACACACACAAAAGGCTTTGTAATGTCAAAATACTAAAGAACAAATGGAGATCGGGAGCTAAGTATCTTTTCTGCTCCAAGGTGGTAGAAAATTCCTTAAGTGTTCCAGTGACATGTCTTAACAAAAGTCCCAAGACAAATTTACTAAGAGAAAAATCAGGATAAATTTTTAGTTAACTTACCCTTAAAAACATTCCAAAGGAGCGAAATAAAATGTGCCTATATTATTAATTAAGTTTATATTAGTGATCTCTATTACAAATGCATACAGGCACATTTGAGTATAAATTATGGATTCAGAAAAAGTACATAGATTAGAGCAGCCAAA
The DNA here is from genome assembly GCF_964656455.1 of Halichoerus grypus. Taxonomy (NCBI): domain Eukaryota; kingdom Metazoa; phylum Chordata; class Mammalia; order Carnivora; family Phocidae; genus Halichoerus; species Halichoerus grypus. The sequence goes on along the minus strand of NC_135720.1, from coordinate 93,381,815 downwards.
GATGCTAAAGTCTAATGCATTCCACATGGCCCGTGGCCCGCTTCATCAAGAGGCCGGTCTCACTGAAAGCTGACTGAAACTGCGCGGTCACAGCTTCTGATCCATCTACTTCACAGCCACATCCTAGTTCAGCCTTTCTCACCCTCAGGCCTGTTTATTATTCATATTGCGGGATTCAAAATATCTGCACGGGAGCCTGGGTGGCTCAGCCGGTTAAGCCTCTGACTTGATTTCAGCTCGGGTCATGATCTCAGGGTCATGGGATTGAGCCCCATATCCAGCTCTGTGCTCAGTGCCAAGTCTGCTTGTCCCTCTCCTCTTTCTCTCTCAAATAAATAAATAAAATCTTAAAAAAAAAATGTCTGGAGTGATTCGTATAAAGTCATTCAAATAATCCTGAATCACCACAGCTGATTTATTTTTATTGCATCTCCAAGACACAATCAGAGTTGACCTCATGGCAACCCATGGTAACACTGGTTGTCTCCAAATGTGTACATTAGGAAAGGCACAGGCTTTAGGCACGTGCCTTCTGGACTGGTGGGCACTACCAATGGCACCTAACCAAATCCAGAAGAGGAGGGCACAAGGCCTGGGCTCAAGTCCACATATGGCAGAAACACAAGAACGTGTCAGCAGAGGATTTAAGATTCCAGGAGGCTGAACAGGAATCATGTGAGATAAGGTGCCAATAACTTCCTCACCAACTCTGACAATTTCCAGTCTCCAAATGATCCTAGCAGAATGCAGAGAGATAGAGGAGGTGAGTTTTACCTGCCCCAAAGAACACTCTCCAGAGTTTTTGCCCTAAGCAACAGAGTAGCCTCCACTGATGTTTCATGCCTCTATTCTCTCTCCCTTCCAATTCCTTCTGAAGAAGTCAGAACAAAGGTCATCATCCTTCGATTCCTCAGAAGCAATGATCACCAGATGACAGCAGAATGTCACCTGTTAGGGCCAAGCTCTGGCCCTAATTACCTCCCACCCATACTGCTGCCCTAGTTACTTACCTGACCCCTGTCCTGTTCCCCGCTGACTCGTCCTGCTCACGTTTAGTCTTCCTAAAGTTGTGCTTTGATCATGCTCTTCTAGTATCTCCATGAAGCACAGAAAATGAAGCTTAAACACAGTGGTTGTCTAGAGTGTATTCTGGCCCCAGTCTCTTTTTCCAGCTCTCTATTGTACTTCTCTCTCATGGAAATCCCCACATCCAGTCAAATGGTTCTCAGTACTTTTGCTTATTCCAGTCATCATACCTAACTTCTGGGGCCTACTGCATGCCTGCCAGTATTTTTATTTTTTTAAAGACTTTTTTTTTTTATTTATCCATTTGAGAGAGAGAGCATGAGCAGGGGGAGGGGCAAAAGGAGAGGGAGAAGCAGACTTCCCACTGAGCGGGAGCCCAACATGGGGCTTGGTCCCAGGACCCTGAGATCATGACCTGAGCAGAAGGCAGATACTTAACCAACTGAGCTACCCAGGCACCCCATTCCTGCCAGTATTTTAAAGCCCAACCCAATCCCATCTCTTCTGTGAAGTAGTTATCCCCTGTCCACCCTATGGGGATGGGGTGGGGGGGGGTGCAGGGAGGAGGGGTAATGCTCTCTGTTCTCTGAATTCCTATAATGCCTAAGCTATATGTCATGTGCAAATATCATTCATCTGACCTGGTATATTCTTTATTATTTTCCGCTGTCCCTGTCCCCTCTCAGACTCTCTGCCCACCTCTCCCTTGCTCTGTCCTTGGGATGCTGGTCTCTGTAATGTGCATCAACCAAGCCCCTTCAGTTGGGTCAATGGAAAGCACCAGCAGGAGCTAAGAGAGCACCCCCACCCCCCGCTCCCTTCCTGACTCCCTGGGTTCTGGCTGTGGCCGCACTCCTCAGTCACAATTCTTATGAAAGGGTCTTTCATGGCCCCAGCAATTCTTACCAGAATCCAGTAAGACCAGTGCTATCTGCTGCCTGTTCAGGCTGGGAGTAGTAGGTGGGTAGGCTCCACCTGAAGGTTAGGGAAGCACCCTAGCCCTGCCCACACCTCTGTAAATAGTCTTTTCATTAAACTCTCTTCAGTTAAACTCTTAGTGGGCCGCCTGTTTCCTGCCAGATACACAGAGCAGAACTTGAACCCATGTCCATTTTCCTACAGAGCCTGATTTTTTTCACTTGGATCACTGCTGTGTGGGAGATCTGTACACAGTGCTGAGGATCAAAACAAAAGGTATCTCACTATAATAGGAAGGATCAGACAAGACTTTCCTGCTTGATCATGAGTCAGTCTTAAGAGGTGAACTGTAATTCACCAGGAAAACAAAGAGAGAAGATAGATAGGCATTCAAGGACAAAGTGGATACCAATTTCAAAGTCACAGAGGAATACATCTTATTACCCAAGGCAGTTACGTACGGTGCTCATGAGAGAATAATGGAGGTTGAGGGTTTCTAAAGTGTGATGATAACCACTTAACCAACCTGAACCCCACGTGGAGATTGGAAGCGGCAAAGGGTTAGCTAGATTCTGAGCGAGAGAACCAACGTGCCTCTTCTCCCTACCTTCAACAGATGCCCACCACAGAAGGTAAAGCCAACTCTGTAGCATAATATACAATCCCTTGGTGATCTAGCCCTGCCTGACCCAGCCAGTCTCATCTACCAGCACCACCTCCAGCTGTTCTCTGAGAATGCCAGACTTTCTCATACACGATCCTCTCATCAGAGATACCCACCTCCACTTTCCACCTGATAAACTCACGTTTCAGGACTCATCTTAGGCATCTGCTTCTCTGTAAATCTTTCTGGCCCCACAAGGTGCTTCCCTGGTGCCTTGTTTATAACTGTACAACAGCATTTTCGTAAGACAGACATGCATCCGACGTACTTGTTTGCATGTCAGTCCACAGACTCAGCTGTGAGTTCCTAGAGGCCATGAACCACAGGAAGGTAGCAGACTGTAGAGCTAAGCGCTTGGGCTCTAGAAGCAGACTGTCTAGATCCAAATCCTAGACTCTGCCGCTAACAGCTAGGTAAACCTAGGCCTGTTATTTATACGCTCTGAGCCGCTGTTTCATCATCCATAAAACGGGAATAATAACATCTACCTCATAGGGTCGTTAAGTGAGTCCTATTATAAAGTGAGCCCTCATTAACTGTCAGTTATTAATATGTATCTGTGTATCCCTTATTTCCTATGTAAAAAAAGCTTATGTTTGTTGAATGAATAACTTTTCCTACCACCTTATAGTAGATACCACATAGATACCAAATTCTACATAGCTTATTTCACTAAATCGTGAAAAGAAGACCCTCATCTCTAAATATGTGCTTATTTTACAATTGGTCAAAGACACACAGGACCTTTTCTGTAAAGGAATTTAGCTTCTTGCCGTTGTCACTGGCCGGCACACTGAGTCAGACGTTCTCCTGGCCTTCTAGCAACCTCCGCGGTGCCTGCGGCAGTTACCCCCACAGGAGGGTAGTTTTGTTTTCAGAATTTACAAAAACCTATTATCAAGCCAAATCTTGATGGTTCCCCTAGGTTGGCATGAGAAATGACAAAAATAGGCTCCCCACAACATGGAGTGAACCACAGGGAGACTTCCTTTAAATGCTAAAGCAATGTAGCATTACTGCAGTTATGAAACGCTGTTTAGAACGTTTTACAGTGGCATTTTCTAAGCCGCAAATCCTTAACCGTCACAACCTTGGATAAAAAAGTCCATGTGTGAGAACCCGAACCAAGAAAAAATACCAGAGCACATAGAACAATGCGGTCAGGAGGTGGAGACCAGCTCCCATGTGAGCCCGAATTTCCTAGGTAAGGTAGCACTGCAGCCCACAGAGACCGCGAGCGCGTGGGTAGAGAAGGCCAGTGCTGCTTGCTGCCCTGGTCCAAAACAAAGGCCACACCCGAGAAGGCTGGCACCCTTACCGTCACCCTGGCTGGTGCAGACGGCAACACTGGCCTCGGCGGCCCGACAGCCCCCTCCTGGTGGGGCTCAGCTACTGGCCCAGACCCCAGCCTTACCTTTCCCTCTTCTGCTTCTCTTCTGCTGATACTAGCTTTCTTGTTGCCCCTCTTCACCAACTCTGATCTCATCATTATTGCCCCTCGGCTTGTGGACTCTGTGGCCCCTGCTCTAATTCTCGACCCTGGCTCTTAATGGGACTCAGAATTCACCCATTTTTAAATCACCCTGTCTGCAGTGACCACCTCTGGCCTCTTGGACAACTCTCTGGCCCGGTGCTTTCTATGAAATCACACTCCTTCCTGGGATTCCTATGGGTTCACAGCACTTGCTGAGGATCATGACAGAATAACCGGATGATCTAATCTGACAAGTTCTTAAAACGAAAAGAACCACCACGCCATGGATTTAATATTCTTATAAAAGTTCTCTACTTACAGGCCTTCTGGTTGAAGCACCTTGAACGGAGTGATAGAATTCTGGCTGGACTCGGCTATTTTTCTTGATTCTTCGTTTCCTCAAGGAAATCTCTTGCTCACTCTGATGGTGAACCTCCACCACAGGCTTGGCTTCTTCCAGGCGAGCAGCCGCGGCTGCCGCCGCGCGTCTTCTCAGATGCCGAGGGCTCGCTCTGAATCCCTGGGGTGGAAAACAAACCCAAACAAATCCAGATGTGTATTGAGTTAGTTTCTGGTGAGTCTCTGGGGCTACTTGTACAAAGAGCTCCAAAAGTCACCAAGCTCAATGAGATCATTTACATTCCCGAAGGGAGCATGGATGTAGAAGGAGGCTCAACATTAAAAAATGCTTTTAATTCAGTAAAGCCAGTTTAAAAAAAAAGCCCAGTGGGTGAGCACATTGCTTTACTTATGTGTGTATACATCAGACCACATGTGAAGAAGGGTATTTTCACCTAGGCATGAAGCTTGGTGTAGGAGCAGGGCTGAATATTGTTAGGTGGCAAAGTCACTCTACGTTCATGAGAGCGGACTCTGAAGGCAGGAAAGCAGGAAGGTACAGCATCATTATAAAATACCAAAAAGTGAAGACTCAAAACTAAATGGAGGCAACACCATAAAACAGAGAGTACAAGTTCAGTTAAACCATATTATGCAGGGCGCCTGGGTGGCTCAGTCAGTTAAGAGTCTGCCTTCAGCTCAGGTCATGATCCCAGGGTCCTGGGATGGAGCCCCGCATCGGGCTCCCTAATCAGCGGGGAGCCTGCTTCTCCCTCTGTCTGCCACTCCCCCTGCTCATGCTCTCTCTCTCTCTCTCTGTCAAAATCTTAAAAAAAATAAATAAGCCATATTACACATTTGGAAATAATATGATTTTGGAAAATCTCAAAGAATTACATAAAATAGTCTCTGTCCTCATGTAGCTTACAATTTCCCGAAGAGCAGCAGTTCATGTATAAGCTGGCATGTGTGATTAAGATTTAAAGCGGGCAGTTGAGGACACAGTGCTGGCAGATCTCAGAGAAGGAATCAATGAATGAAGCCGAAAATAGTCTATATTTGGCTTCGTTGTGTGGGTGGCATTTGAAGAATGAATAGAATTTATATTCCAGGCAGGGGAAACAACATAAGGAATGAATGAATAAGTAAAATAATGGTTGGGTGGATAACATATTTATGCAGCAATAGGAAACATTATTTCATGACATACTAGGATAAGCATATAAGCTATGCATGAGGTATGGCAGGAAATTAGAGGGTAGAGGGTGTTAAATGCCCCAAGGAGGGCTTCTGTGCAGTTGTGGGTCTTCTGACTTTTTTTTTTAAGTAGGCTCCATGCCCAGGATGGAGCCCAAAGTGGGGCTTGAACTCATTACCCTGAGATCAAGACCTAAGCTGAGATCAAGGGTCGGACGCTTAACCGACTGAGCCACCCAGGGGCCCCAAGGGTCTTCGGACTTTTAAAAGATGTCTAAAAAAACTTACAGACTGCAGTAAAAGCATAAAAAATGGAGGGTAAGAATTTAAGGGGGGGAAGCAGTATGAGATACTGAAAGATTAATGTGCACAGGGGGATTCCCACTGAGGGACATGGGAGAAGGTCTGGAGTCTGGTTATGGAGACCCTGAATACCAGGCTGAAGGACATGAAGAAGGAGAAAAAAGACAAAAGTAGGGTGTGACCCACAGAGTCAAAAGTAGCTCTGAGGTCAACAGAAATCAATAAGGAGGAAATGCAAATGGATTTAACAAAACTGGGTCACTGGGCGCTTTTCTCTCATCCCCAAAAACATTGGCCTGTTTCCATCCCTTCTCTGTAGGCAAGCTCAGCTGGATCCTCTTCAATCCAAAATAGTCCCAGAAGATCCCCTCCATTCCCACATAATCAAGAGATACTACAGCAGCTGCTGGAGAAGAGGATTAAGAAGAGGGAGCTGGGCCAATCCCTAAAATGCCTCCTAGAGCAGAGTTAGGACCATACCGTCAGAATCAACAACCATGTGGGGCTGCCTTTTAAACATGCACATTCCTGGACATCCTTCCCAAACACACACAAGGGACACACCAACACACACACACACACACACGAGACGCACACACATGCACACTCTCTCTCCCCTCTCCTCTGCTTCCTTCTGAATAAGAATCTCTAGGGGTGAGGCCAAAGTGTCAGTTTTTGGCTTGAGTTTGGGAATTTTTTTTGTCATTCTCCTTTTTCCCTTTATTTATTTATTTATTTTAAAGATTTCTTTATTTACTTTAGAGAGAGAGAGCATGAGCAGGAGGGGGAGAGGGAGAGAGAATCTCAAGCAGACTCCACGTTCAGCACAACCCCAACACGGGGATCGATCTCACAACCCTGAGATTATGACCTGAGCTGAAACCAAGAGTCGGACACTCAACCGACTGCACCACTCAGGCACCCCTCTTTATTTATTTTTATTGAAGTACAGTTGACGCACAATGTTACAGAAGAACCTCTTTTTAACAAGCTCTTCTGGTAATTCTGTGCTTTGAGATTGAGAACCTCCAGGGGTCAGAGCTCAGTCTTACCACGAGGTGGCACTAACTTCCACACCCCCTGCTTGCTTTCTAGCTCAGAAATGTGTGTGCGCTGGTAGAATTAACCAAGTGTTTGCTGACATTCTAGCTCGTTATAGTGGGGTGAGGTGAGTATATGTCTTTGGTAAGAAGCAGATGCTCCTTCTCTTGTGTTCCTATGAATAATAAGCAACCAAATTTTGTTTAACTTGTATAATTACCAGTACTTCTTACTGGCCTACAAATTCTAAAAACACTTGGGGGGGAAACGCCATAAAACTCCCTCAATGTGATGCTCTCAAAAAAAGATTAAGGTTGGTGCAGTCCTTCTGGACAGCAATAGCTCAGTAAACCTGCCTCCCTGTACCTACTTTCGAGACATTCTACCAAGTGTGAAGGTACTTAAGGTACTACATTACTTATGATAATAAACATTAGAAACAGTTTAAACCATCCTTCCTTCCCTAAACTTCAGTCACTTTCTTTACACTTTCTTTATACTTTCACATTTTTTTAAATTTCTGACACCACCATGCAGGCCTCTGTGATTTCCATTAGAGCCAAATACACTGGCACTATTTTTAAATAAGTTTTTATAAGCACTACAGGATACAGTACACGACCGCAGCCAGACTATCTGGGCTCAACCACTGCCTCTGTCACTTCCTAGCTGTGTGATCTTGAATAGTTACTTAACCATTTCTTCATCTGTACAGTGGTGATGAAAACTAGGACCACTTTCATAGGGCTACTGAGATGAATAAATGAATTAATGTATATACTTAGAAGTGCATCTGGCATGGAGTGATACGTAAGTGTTGGCTAGGATTATTATGTATTTCACTTGTGTGAATAAAAGATATTCTTTTTTTAAGATTTCATTTATTTATTTGAGAGAGAGCGTGCGCTCAAGCAGGGGGGAGGGGTAAAAGGAGAGGAACAAGCAGACTCCCTACTGAGTGGGGAGGCTGATGCAGGGCTCCATCCCAGGACCCCTGAGGTCATGACCTGAGCTGAAGTCAGATGTTTAACCGACTGAGCCACCCAGGTGCCCAATAAAAGATATTCTTAAAGACAAAAGTGTGTTATTAATCAGATATAAAAGGAAAATGAGTCACACCACAGGTGTGCCTTGTTGACAGACACACATGAGTACTGTTGAGATACCAACCACCCCTATCAATCAGGGGAGATCTTTGCTCCAGAGAATCCGGAGCATTTACTCTCTAGTGAGTCAATCTATCTGGGCTCGAATGTAAGCTCTATCACGGAATAGGTATGCAAATTACTTCTCTGCCTCAGTTTCTTCATCTGTCAAATACATATAATAATACCTCTCTCATGGAGTTATGATGGTGTTTAAATGAGATAATCCACATTAGGTACTCACAACAGTACAAATATAACAATAAGTAGTCAATAAATTATCACCATTATCATTACTATTTCATTTCCTAGATATTGCAGCAGCAATTCACCCGCAGTTATGACTACAAACACATCAACCACACGGAGTCATCACTGGGCAGTCACCCTGTTTATTTTCCTAAACTACTGCATAGAATTGTAGGTCCTAGGTTTATTAGACTTGCTTGTCCTAAATACTCTATTAAAAAAGCCACAACTCTTAATAGAAGAAAAAATTTTTTTTTTAATTTTTTTTTTTTTAAGATTTTATTTATTTATTTGAGAGAGAGAGAATGAGAGAGAGCACATGAGAGGGGGGAGGGTCAGAGGGAGAAGCAGGCTCCCTGCCGAGCAGGGAGCCCGATGCGGGACTCGATCCTGGGACTCCAGGATCATGACCTGAGCCGAAGGCAGTCGCTTAACCAACTGAGCCACCCAGGCGCCCGAAAATTTTATTTTAAAACAGTAGGTTCTTACAGATGTTAACAGGACTTGATGGTGTCAGTATAAAGTCCATTTCTCTATTCACTTGATCTTGCCTGGATACCTTTTAACCAATAGGTGATTAACACTTGGAAGTCTCTCAGCAGTGAACTTGTGCCATTTTTAGGCCACCCCATTTTATCAGCGCCTTTGGGGTAATAACTTCTCAAGATACGCAGTCTTGAGACAGAGTGCTCCTCATCGCTCTAGATCTTGCCTCTTAATGACCAGTATAGTTAATGAGTAGACATATGGCCAAGGCTCAACCAATTGAAGTTTCTCTGCTTGGAACACTGAATATTAAATGGAGGGATGTAAAGACTGAAAAAAATCAGTAGGAATTCGTCAGTCTAGTGGCTACACCAAAGACCTTCTGAAGCTGCCTAGTTTTGTCTGTTCTAACCAGACATTCAGTCTTGATAGTGAGTTCTACCATATATTTCTAATAAATTCTCTTTTGGTTTATGACAGATTCTGTGACCTGAAAACAAAAACCCCAATGTATACTCTTCTGTGATGCTTTTAGATGGTTAGCTATTTTCCTCAAAGTTTGAGTACTCAGATCTAAACAGGTTGGTTGTGTAGATTCGCATTAAAAAGGAGACATTAACAGCAGTAATTTCCTAAGCACTACTTAGGGGCTAAGCCTATTATATCCACTTCCTAAGCGAGCAAACTGAGATTTATCAGGGCTAAGTAACCCACGTAAAGCAAAAACTTGCAATTAGAAAAGCCCAGATCAGAACTCGGGTCTGTCTAACTCCAAGCCCATACCGATGCCCTTAACACTCTGCCATGAGGCAGAGATTATATATAGGGCAGTAATGCATTCAGAGATGGTGTTCCACATATATTTACAGGACTGGGCACCAAGGAAGTGCCTAGAAATCTATGCAGGTTGATTAAAACAAGAAAAGGTCTATAAACAATTTAGGTAAGCGAAGAAAAAATTGAAAAAGTTAACATTTTCAGATAAGAATTATTGTTAGATAAGATCAAACTACCATCCAGCTTACTGATGAAGCATCTGAACAAATGGAAATTTAACACATTGAATCACTGAACATTTAAATAGAATTGCTTTTGTGTTATTGCTATGCCTGAAACACCAAAGCTGGTAGGTATACAAGATACAAATTTACCATATGCAAATATTATGATACTCAATAAGCTAATATTTTCATAAAGTATATAATAATACCTCATAAAACCTCTACGATTCTCTTCATCCAAGGCTAGAAATAAAGTGTATAGCAGAAGTTCTTGGGTCCATGGATAAAATTCAAAGAAGACAAAGAGGATAGCCAATTAACTTGGATGGGGAAAAATTATGTCTTTATTGTCACTGACCTCTACTATGAAATTTAGCATATCACTCAATTACGAAAGTAGACTGTAAACCTGATATTTCTGCCAGTATCAGTGACTTCTGCCACCAAAAGGAATCAAATATATTTACATATTTAATTATAGTGGCTGCAGATATCTTGAGATACCATTTATAATCATCATTACTTCAAAATCACAGTAGTTAACAAATCTGCCACTAGAACTTATTGTTTAATTCATTAATAAAGAAGTACATATATTGCTCTGCCCAAAATGTTTTTAATAATTTTTAATGATCTTTCAATATAATTGACTTCCTTTATAATTATATACATACATACACACACATATAACATTACGCATTTAAAAACATTCTGAGACTGAATCCATGGGCTTCACTCCACTGCCAAAGAGGTTTATGGCATAAAATAGGTCCCCAATACAGAAAATCTCAGAAATGAGTTTATGACAGAGACTGTTAGCTGCTCACCAAAACCCATGATTGCCTCTTTCTCTTCGGCACAGGCTAGGCTAGACATTTCCCAGCCTCCCTTGCACTTAGGTAGGGCCATTAGGTAGAAGTGACTTCTAGCCAATGGAATATGGACATAAGAAATGTATGCCATTTCTGGATCTAGCCCATGAATATTTCCCATCACCACTTCTCCATGCTCTTTGTTATGGCTGGGATGACCTTCAGAGCAGACTGGAAAGTCACATATTGAAGATGGTAGTGACTTTATCAGCCTGGATCCCTGAGTAACTGCATGGAGGAAGCCACTCTGCCAACCTGTTCACCCACTCCACCCTTAAATGACTAACAGGTATATTTCTATTTTGTTTGAGCCATTAAAGTGTATGTTTCCTATGGGAGTTACCCTAATTCAGTGGTTCTCAAACTTTATCAAGAATCAGAGCTGGACATATTGAATGGAGCACCAGGTGTTATACGCAAACAATGACTCGTGGAACACTACATCAAAAACTAATGATGTGGGTGCCTGGGCGGCTCAGATGGTTAAGCGTCTGCCTTCGGCTCAGGTCATGATCCCAGGGTCCTGGGATCGAGTCCCGCATCAGGCTCTCTGCTCCTTAGGAGCCTGCTTCTCCCTCTGCCTCTCTCTCTCTGTCTCTCATGAATAAATAAATAAAATCTTTAAAAAAAAAAAAAACAAAACTAATGATGTAATGTATGGTGACTCACATAACATAATAAAATAAATTAAAAAAAGAAAAAGAAAAAAGAATCAGAGCCGGGGCGCCTGGGTGGCTCAGTCATTAAGCGTCTGCCTTCGGCTCAGGTCATGATCCCAGGGTCCTGGGATCGAACCCCGCGTCGGGCTCCCTGTTCAGCAGAAAGCCTCTCCCACTCCTCCTGCTTGTGTTCCCTCTCTTGCTATGTCTCTCTCTGTCAAATAAATAAATAAAATCTTAAAAAAAAAAAAAAAGGTGATTAAAAAAAAAATCAGAGCCACGAGGAAGACTGATTAAAACAGACTGCTGGGCTCCATCCTCAGAGCTTCTAATTCAGTAAATCTGGGATGGGGGTTGAGAGTTTACACTCCTCAAATAATGCTGATGCTGCCATCCCATGGCTACACGGAGAATCCCTGCTCTATACCAGCTTCTGCCCCTTGCTAGGTCATTAGTCAGTAATTCTGGTCATAATAACACTGTTCCCTATTGCACTATGGGCAGAGGGACCTTCAAAATCAAAGCAACTTTGTCATTTGTGAGTTTAATAATCCTGTATTAAAAGAATGGCCAAGGAAGCCACTCTTTCAGCTGGATTAGAAGTACTATATCTAGAGCTACATTTTTGTCTTCAGAGAGGATATATTCTCTGACAAATAAGGGATAGTGGGACAAAATATTACCTTTTCAAAGTCTTATTTTCTAACCATCATTCTGTGGCATAGATCACCGGTTCCTAGAGGTGTGATGATAGCAAGAAGTCAATTTTAATCTTTAAAACATCTAAGGGGGCGCCTGGGTGGCTCAGTTGGTTAAGCGACTGCCTTCGGCTCAGGTCATGATCCTGCTTCTCCCTCTGACCCTCCCCCATCTCATGTGCTTTCTCTCTCTGTCTCAAATAAATAAATAAAATCTTTAAAAAAAATAAAAAAAAAAAATAAAACATCTAAGGAATTGTATACTTATTTTACGTAAGGTTTCACAGGTTAGTACTACAGTGTTTCTTTTATACCAACTGATAGTCTATTAACTGGTTATTAGCTCCTGCTGATCAGAAGCTCTGATTGGTGACAGAGAGCCTTGACGATTTTTCAAATGAATTGTAACTTAAAGGCAGTTTTGTAAACAGGAATCTTTTAAAATCTCTTACTGATGTCAATCATTCCCTTCTTGACATACACCCTACCTACAGTTCTTGCTGCCTGGGAAAGCACGGCACCCACCCCTCTCAGTCATGGTTGCTGGGTCTTGATACTTGGGCTGCGTACCTCTCTTTTTTTTTTTTTTTTTTAAAGATTTTATTTATTTATTTGACAGAGAGAGACACAGTGAGGGAGGGAACACAAGCAGGGGGAGTGGGAGAGGGAGAAGCAGGCTTCCCGCGGAGCAGGGAGCCCGATGCGGGGCTGGATCCCAGGACCCTGGGATCCTGACCTGAGCCGAAGGCAGACGCTTAACGACTGAGCCACCCAGGCGCCCCAGGCTGCGTACCTCTCTTGACAGTTTGATAGAGAAATACCAAGAGCCCGGGCCACTTTGCACAGAAGTTAAAACTGAGGGGAAAAAAAAAAAGTCGTTCTGAAGACCAGGGCTTCTCAAACTTCAATATGTATATGCATAGCCAAGGATTCTTACTAAAATGCAGATTGTGGGACCTGAGACTCTGAATTTCTAACGAGCTCCCCCGCTGCCCGTGCTTCTGGTCTGCAGATCAATTTCTGGGTGACAAGGATATAGAAGGCCTGATGGAAGCTCTGTGGCTCCGGTACAGGCGAACAGTAACAGGGCGCGGAAACCACGATGAGGAGAGAAAAACAGGTTGACAGCAGAAGTGGAGTAGTTCTGAGTCACACCTCAGGCATTTCACCACAGCGAGAAGGGAGGCCTTGAACCCACAACCAGCTCTCCACACTCATCTCTGTGAAGCCAGACCCTACCATGGCTCTCTTTCTTAAATTCCACTAAATGACACATACATCCTTATAACATACCCTAAAATACAGTCGGTCTCTGATTCGGCACCCAAATGAGCCTAAGACACAAAACATGACCTCCACGGTTGGGGCAGGGAAAAGAATAAAAGGAGACTTTGAGGCTGAAACTACTGGAGATACACCTCCTTTAAGGAGCTTAAAGGGCTTTTTAATTATAACTGTTCGATTAACCTAAGCAGGGATCATGGGGTGCACGCAGAAAACAACTATATTCTCTCTCCCTGCTGTCCTTAAAACCCACCATGAGGAGTTCATTTTCTTCCATTGCTACCCAAAATTTTGTGTGGACTCTATAATTTTTCTGGTCATTCTCAGATAATTAAAAAGTCTTCTAAGCCACTTCTAGTCACAAAACCAGGACCACTTCAGTGAGCTCCTATCACTCTTCCTGGTTTTCTCTTACACCGGGTTCAAAGTGACTCCAGGCTCTTTCTCCCAAGAGATCCATAAGAAATGCTCATGCGTCCCTTGCCCCAACACATTCTGGGAAAGCAGGCTGTTTGCGATGCAGCCAACTCTGCTGGCTCCTCCATCAGGGCAGCAGGCCAGCCATGGTCTCTGGTCCTTTGAAATCATCCCATGTGGTCTGGCACCTGCCTTGGCACACAGACGCTGAGAATACAAGTCAAGCTTTCCCAGTGGTCTCCCGAAAGTCACTCTCACTAGGCTTAAGAGGGCTTAGGGTGAGACTCGGGGACACTGCTAAGACATTTTCCAGACTCTAATCCTGAGCTGTCCAATAGGGTAGCTACTAGCCACATGTGGCTGTTTGCATTTAAATTCTAATTAAAAGTAGGGGCGCCTGGGTGGCTCAGTCGTTAGGCGTCTGCCTTCGGCTCAGGTCATGATCCCAGGGTCCTGGGATCGAGCCCCGCATCGGGCTCCCTGCTCAGCGGGAAGCCTGCTTCTCCCTCTCCCACTCCCCCTGCTTGTGTTCCCTCTCTCACTGTCTCTCTCTGTCAAATAAATAAAATCTTTAAAAAATAAATAAATAAATAAATTTTAATTAAAATTAAACTACAAATTCAGTTCCTCAGGCATACTAGCCACATTCCAATTGTTCAATATCCCATGTGGCTAGTAGTGTTAGATGATGCAGATAGAACTTTTCCATTTTCACAGAAGGTTCTATTAATAGCACAGCTCTAATCTCTCATAACTTGATCCTCAGCCTTTATCCATTTAGCCTAAAATTGGTGATGGGTGATTATAAGTGGCAATGTAGGCTAACTGCTGAGGCAAGCAACACCAAAATCTCAGTACATCGGCACAATAAAAGTTCATGTCTTGCTCATGGATGAGCAAAAAGGATAGGTACTCCGCTCCACGGAGTCATCTGGGGTGCAAGGCACCTTCCATCTGGATCCACAACGTCCTCTCCACTCTACTAGTTTATGGAGAAAGAGCCAGGAATGTGTAGGAGGCTTTCCAAAAGCCAGGCCTATAAATGGCCTACATCATTTCTCCTTACATTTCATTAACTAGAACTCAGTTACATGGCCATCACCTAACTGCAAGGGAAAGTAAAAAATGTATTTAGGTCATGTGCCCAGAAAAAAAAGAGCACAGATATTGGTGAGCAACAGCAAACTGCCACAGAGCTATTGGCAAAACCAATTTTATAGCCACCCCCTTGGCCAGCCCTGCAGAGGGGTCTAGCTCTTCCCTCTGGCAACATGAGCCTTACCAACTACAACACTTGGGGGCCTCAGGCCAGACTCAGACAAAAAGAGTTCCATTTACACATCTTATTACATAGCTAAACATAATTTGAGTCCCATTTATTTAATATTTTCCCAACACAGTTCAGCTGTTAACTATATTCAATTTTAATTCTTTACAGGTGCATAAATAATATTCATTTCTAGTTATCGAACACTTCCTATGTACCAAACACTGTGCATGCATGATCTCATTATTTCTTATCATGTGCCTGGGAGACAAATACTATTTTGATGCCCATTTTGCAGATGAGAAAATGGACACTTAGTAACTACCCTAGGGTTGAAACTCAGGCAACCTGACCCATGCTCTCTATCAGGGGTCAGCAACTATGGCCAAACCTGACTCACTAGTTTTGCCAAATTTTATTGGAATACCGCCATGCCCACTCATGTACATATTGTCTATGGCTACTTCTATGCCACAAAAGCAGAGGTAAATAGTGCAAAAGAGTCCATATGGCCTCAAAGTCAAAAATCGTTATTATTTGGGCTTTTACAGAAAAACTCCGCCAACTCCTTCTCCACAGTATCCTACGGGGCCTTGAGCACTCTGCTTCCCTCACAGATTAAAAAGTAACTTTGACTCAGTGTTTTGGTCTACTAATCAGTGCTCTCCCTCAACAACCTAGTCTGTGAAATATAAGGTCAGTCTAATTTCCCTCCGGCAGCCATGTCCACCCCATCTGCTTGTGGTTTCATGCACAGATTAAACAACATCTGTTCTGTTGTTTCATCAACCACATAAACGATATTACCAAAGGATGCACTTGCATTATTTTTCTAAAAAGATTATGTCTACTCCCTGATATTTTTTATATTCAGACTGTAACAACCAAACAAAAGGTTTGCACAAATTTATCAAACTGCTTTTGGTACAACCGGTTTTAATCCTTCACCCTTCCCACCTCCTGCTTTAGTTTTTAGAGATAAAGCCACCAGCACAGAGTGAGAGTGAATTTCATGGGCAGTGGCTGTCCAGGAAGGCAAGGCTTGTTCTGTTAAAACTGACCTACACTCATTTTTCTCTTAGACAGGATTCATCAACATCATGTTTTTTACCAAAATAAGCCATAAAAAGAAAATATATATCTTAACTTTGAAGAGACTCTCAGAGTATGGAACTCACATTGCATTGGTATTAAAATCAAATTAAAAGTAAGGTAGAAACTGCATCCACCATAGCAGAACTAGAACAAGAACATTTTAATGGCTGCTGTGGGGCACCACCCAAATCCCGCATCCGTGAGTCAGGTACTTATTTCCCCAGCTGCTGGGAGTGATGGCAGCTCCTGGCTTTTAGCAGAAGCCCTTTGTGGGAATTGCCCTCAGCTTGAAAGCTAGCTGCTTGGCCTACAGTCAACCCCCTCCCCCAGGGCCAGTGTTGGTCAATGGAAAGGTGAGCGCTTGCCTCAATTAGGGACATTGCTGAGGGGCCTGAACTTGCACATACATCACAACCCCACTTCTCTGACCATCCTGCTTCCTTCCTTCCATTTAAGTGTTGTTCCCAGGGGCACCCCCCATTCAATCCCCTGCACATAATCGCCATCTCAAAGTCTTTCCCTAGGAAGCTGACGTGCAACAAACAAACATGACTCTGCTTTCCTAAACAGTGCCATCAATCGCTTATGAGCCATATTTAACATTCACTGACAAGAAAGAATCAGCAGTAAAGAGCTTCCGGAAGACAGCAAATCTATCATTATAAAAAATGAGAGTAACAGCAAAATATCGGACAGTGTATACATCAAAAACAGGTAGCAAGAGGATGCGGAAGCAGCAGACATCTGGGAAGTCAAGTGGGGAGCAGAGTCCTAGAGGGAAGCTGAAGCTCCACTCAAAGCTAAGGAGGCCAAGGGAGGAAGGCTGCCCGGGAAACGGGAGCAGTCAGTGCAATCTGCTCTCCTTGCAGCGGGAGCTCAGCTCAGCGCCTCTTGGCAACCAGGCCCCAGCCCCGGGCACAGACGGTCATGCGCAACGACAGGCTCTATAAATAGCAGAGCAACCAGCAAATCAGAACTCAGCCTGCATAATTGCAGATCAAGGGGTCCTATAGATGATTCCTTAAATGTGAGCACAATCTGTTTGCATGCAGCTCTTTCTGAGCTACCCACTCACAGACATGATCGCTGACAGCCATGTCTACAAAATAAAAAGAGTCACAGTTTAAAACATGACTATGTCAGAGACAATGTCTTTTTCAAGATAAGAAGCAAGGAAATATGAAACAAGGAATCATGTTTTATGAGGTGTTTACAACTCTGCTAAGAAGCCAAATAGCACCCAAAAGCAAGATTTCTGAAGCTGTAAATAGTCACACTATGCAAAGACCATTAGCCACAGTAAGTGAAAGCCACAAGGCCAGTCGTAAGAAAGAAAGCAGCGGACCGGGGCATGAAGAGAGAAAAAGGAGCCACAGGAAAAGCACTACGATGAAAGGCAAGGGAGACTGGTGAGGCTGCACAGCCCACCAAGTGTGCAGGAGAAAATGTGGGAGTGGGGAACGGTGAAGACAGGGAAGGGAAGAAAGAAAATGAGGGGGAAATGTGCTAATTTGCAACAGGTCACAGCAAAGTGCTAACATGGTCACTAAGTCTTCAAAGGCATCCTGAACACAGTTAAAGAATCAAAGCCTTTAAGAGTATCAAGTTAATTTATCAGGCAGTGCATCAGCAACAACTCAAGACACAAGAGAGGACAAAATAAAGACCTAACCGCATATGCAAATTGAACAGCTAACACTCTACACCAAGGAAGAATGGGTGGTTAAACCAACTTCACAACGGCTGCGATATCAACAGCACCCCCAACCAGCTATTTATTCTCAAGTAATAGGTTAGTCTTAAAGTCCAACAACGATCTCAATGAAGTATGGTTTGTATGAGAAATTCTTAAATTGAGGCTGACTCTACCATGACTCAGGCCGGTTCAGCCACAAGACGGATGGGGTCTCACTATTCGAGTGGCAGACAGGTAATGTGGGCAAGGAGCAAGCGGGCCCAGTAAGGGTCATGAGCATGGAACAGGCAAGAGCCAGCGGGTTGGCCCAACCGTGAGAGCTTCAGGCATCAAATTCTCAAAGCCAGGCAGGCGCTCGGTGATTAGTTCAGGCACAGCAGAACCTGGGCAGCCATAAGGGGTAAAGGCCCCAAGACCCTATAAGTGTCCTCACTGTTGCCTGCCTCCCTTCCGCTCTGAAATCTTGACCTTCCCCAAGATCTAGCAAATAAAAGGCATTAGCCCTTCAGCTGTCAAACGTTCTGATTACTCAGGGCCTTCTTTCTACAGATAAGTATTTTGAATTTCAAACAACAACCCCGCCAGTGTACAAAGTTAACAAAAGCTATTCAGGCTTTTGGGCTGGAGTTTAGGGCAGGATTTCCAGTCCCAAAGGTGAGCTATGGACTACAACAGTAAAGTGGGGTAGTCATTTACTGAGCCCCAGGCCAGGAGGTGCAAGAGGGACGCTGGTCAAGCTCACCGTCAAGCCCCAGGCACAAAGCCTGTGAAGCAAGCCTAAAAACACAGGCAGAGGCTTCCAGCACATACTGCTCTGATCAGAAAGGTCTCCGAAACACTGACAGCCCCCACTGAGGTTGCACGGAGCAAGAAGGACTGGCTGTTTCTGCCCGCAGTCTGAAAGCTGACCCTTTGCCCTGAAGATACTGACTGAATGTGTATTTGGTCTACGTTCAAGTCTTAAATGTTTTTCTGGCAGCACGGCCCTCTCAAAATCTGCTTCCTCTCAAGACATACTTATCAGCAAGAAGAAAAAAAAAATGTTTTCAAGACCTAAAATCTTAACGATAATTTATACTAAGTAAAGAGAAAGAAAAAAAGGAGTGGAGAGAGCAAACAGGACCAAGGTCCAAACAAAGACAGTTCATCAGAGGACAGTGAGAAATGTGTGTGGCTAGTTCATTCTGAGGGTAGCGATGACATCTTTTACTGCTCATTTCTGTTCTGTCTTTGGCATATATCACACGGACATCAGCAAAATCTCTGCTTTAACGGTCACCTTGTACTCTTTTTACCAAGGTGATGTAGTAGCTAAAAGCTTTAAGGAGATTGTTTTACCCTCTCTTGCAGTTATTTGGGCAAGAGCTATGAACTTTTTTAACCCAGATCGTATGATCCTGTTGACTTTTCCCAGCTGATTGATTTAAGTGGTGTTTATTTCAATGTGGCTTTTTCCCTGTATTTATCACAGTCTGACTTATCTAAAACGCATTCCTGGATATGAAAGCAGTGACATGCTTCACTTCCCTTTCTGTCCTTCTTCGTTCCTACTTATATGTGGCACAAGTAGATTCTCAATGTGTGTTGGGCTGGATTTTTCTTTTTTAAAGATTTGTCTAAAAATTTCAGAAAAGAACAAATTAGAAACTTAAACCCACCAAAGAGTATATACCTCATTCTTTCTGAACTATATAAATGAACGTGCCTGTTTTATACATCCCTCCACAGTAATAACTGCAAAGTTAGTAAATAGCATCCTGATTCTTCCCCTATGTTTGTACAGATACCTATATATAAATAAAAACTTTTAACAAAAATAGGATCTTGCTATATATATAGTTTTGTACTTTGCTCTTTTCATTTAACAATAATATAGAAATAGATTTAAAATCATATAGATAGTACGTTTAACAACTGATTGATTTTCTAGTATCTGGGTGTGCCATACTTTAGCCAACTATTCTCCTACAGATTAAAATTTGGGATATTTCTATTTGTTTCTATTATAAACAGTGCAATAAACAAGATACATATGTATCTTTAAAAAATCTCTACTTAGAAATGGAATTGCCAGGCCACAGAAAAATCACATAGCAAAGATACTTCCAGGTTTGTCTCTAAAAATGTAGAACTAAATTACATTTCTAGCAACACTAGGAAAGTGCCTGTTTAATCCTATCCCTATCAACACTGGATAGTATCGCCCTTTTTATTTGTTGCCAGTCTGATGGGCAAAAAACTAGTCTTAATTTGCATCTTTTATTCATAAGGTTGGAAATCCTTTCAGATTTTTATAAGCCTTTCTTTTTTGCTGTTTTCTTTGAATTATCTGTTCACATCCTTTGCTAATTTTTCTACAAGTTATATGTATTTCCCATATTGATTTTGTGGAAGCTTTTTATAGAATATGAATCTATTTGCTATATATGCAGCAAGTATGTTTATGTAGGTTGCAACCTGTCTTTTAATCTTATTGTACAGAAGTATACAATTCCTTTATTCAAAACTGACGATCTTTTCCTTTATGACTTCTAAATTTTGTTTTTTTCCTAGAAAGTTTCTCCCAATTGCTAGATTATAAAATGTTCTCCTAAATCTTCTTCTATTCCTTAAGTCCTTTAAGTGTACATTTATAATCCATCTAGAATCATATTTTTAATCCATCTGAAATTAACTTTTGACTATAGTGTGAGGTATAGACTAATTTTATTTCCTCCCAAGTGGATAACATCCACTGAACTATTCTTTCTACAAAGAGTTTATTTTATTCATTTTTTATTTTTTAAATGTGTTTATTTTTCTTATAGAAAATTTCAAACTATAAAAAAGAAGGTAAAAGAGTATAAAGAACTTTAAGTACCCATCACCCAGCTTCAAGAACTATCAATCCATTTCTATTGATTTCAAATGTCATTTTTATCATTTATTAAATCTCTACATATATTTGGATATGTATCTGAACACTCTTCTGTACTTTAATCAATGTGGTTATTTTTATAACAATATATAGACATAAAATTTTTTATAAAGACAATAGAAATATACTCTATACTGCATTATAATGAAATGAAAAGTATAGTAAAATAGAGGCCAACTACTATCGCAAATAGATCCAAAAATACAGTGACTCGAACAAGACAGAAACTCCTCTTTCTTGTGGCTAGTTCTCAGTTGACAGGTGGCTCTGATGCATGAGGTCATCCAAGGAGCCAGGATCCTACTCTTATTACTGCTCTGCCTTCCCCTCAGGTATTCCTTCTCCACACATTTGAAACTGGCTCATCACCACCACAATTCCTTTCCAAGCATGGGAAGAAAGGAAGGAACTGTGGGAGACAAACAGCTTTGTTTTAAGGACTTGACCTAAATGTGCATATATCACTTTCACTTACATCCAATTGGACAGAACTTAACAGAACTGCAAGAGAGGCTGAAAAATGGAGGCTCTAGCTGTTTCGCCATATGCCCACTCACAAGTATAGAGTATCTATATTACAAAACTAGGGGAAGATTGAATTTTGAGGAAAAAATCATAGTCTTTACTATAAAAATGAGTGTAAAAAATTTTTGTACCACAGAGTTTGATTAGCTTTAAGATTTTATTTATTCATTTTTTTAACATTTTATTTATTTATTTGACAGAGAGCAGGACAGAAAGAGAGAGAGAGCACAAGCAGGGGTAGCAGCAGAGGGAGAGGGAGAAGCAGGCTCCCCACTGAGCAGGGAGCCCACCGTGGGGCTAATTCCCAGGATCCCAGGATCGTGACCTGAGCCAAAGGCAGATGCTTAACCGACTGAGCCACCCAGGCGACCCTTATTTATTCATTTGAGAGAGAGGGAGAGCAGGGGGAGGGGTAGAGGAAGAATCTCAAGCAGATTCCGTACTCAGCACAGGCCGATGCGGGGCTCAATCTCACAACCCTGAGATCATGACCTGAGCCAAAATCAAGAGTTGGATGCTTAACCAACTGAGCCACTCAGGCGCCCCCAGAGTTCAATTATCTTTAAAGGCACTTAAATGAGTTGTCAGATTTAGAAATAAATTATGCTGTTTTACGTTATAGAAAGACAAGAATTCCAAAATTCCAAAATTGCTAACTTCCAGCAATGACAAGAAGCTATCAGTAGCAGATATTTTCAAACAAATCAAACAAATAAAGGTGATGTTTGAATAATGAATAGGAAAGTAACTACTCTTTTAAATTTGTAGTATAAAAAGGGTGTTTTGAAAATGGATATTTGAATGTATTTCTACTAACATGATTTTGTTCCCCTAAAAAAAGTAAGTTTATTATCTAGAAACACTCTAATTTTATACATTCTTTTAGTTTGAAAATACCATTCTTTAATCAGTTTAAAAACCACCCAAATGAAGATTTTCAGTGAGTTTTGGAATCATAGGTGCACCTGAATGTTTATAGCAGCAATGTCCACAATAGCAAACTATGGAAAGAGCCAAGATGTCCATCAACAGATGAACGGATAAAGAAGATGTGGTGTATATATATGCAATGCAATATTATGCAGCCATCAAGGAAAAAAAAAAACAAAATCTTGCCATTTGCAACGACGTGGATGGAACTAGAGGGTATTATGCTGAGCGAAATAAGTCAATCAGAGAAAGACATGTATCATATGATCTCACCGATATGAGGAATTCTTAATCTCAGGAACAAACTGAGAATTGCTGGAGTGGTGGGGGGTGGGAGGGATGGGGTGGCTGGGTGATAGACATTGGGGAGGGTATGTGCTATGGTGAATGCTGTGAATTGTGTAAGACTGATGAATCACAGACGTGTACCTCTGAAACAAATAATACATCATATGTTAAAAAAAAAAAAGAAGATAGTAGGAAGGGAAAAATGAAGGGGGGGAAATCGGAGGGGGAGACGAACCATGAGAGACTATGGACTCTGAGAAACAAACTGAGGGTTCTAGATGGGAGGGGGTGGGGGGATGGGTTAGCCTGGCGATGGGTATTAAAGAGGGCAGGTATTGAATGGAGCACTGGGTGTTATATGCAAACAATGAATCATGGAACACTACATCAAAAACTAATGATGTAATGTACGGTGATTAACATAACATAATAAAATAAAATCTAAAAAAATAAAATATTTTCAAGATGACACCAGCTTCACTGTACAAGGAGAAATGTAAACTTGGGTTCTTAAACGGGTTTTGAATACCTTTCTCTTCCTTTATTTTAACTGAGAAATAAACAAAAATCCTCCACTTAAAAAAAAAAGTATAAAAATCGGGGCACCTGGGTGGCTCAGTCATTAAGCGTCTGCCTTCAGCTCAGGTCATGATCCCAGGGTCCTGGGATTGAGCCCTGCATCAGGCTCCCCGCTTGGTGAGAAGCCTGCTTCTCCCTCTCCCATTCCCCCTGCATGTGTTCCTGCTCTGCCTATCGCTTTGTCAAATAAATAAATAAAATCTTTAAAAATAAATAAATAAATAAAAGTATAAAAATCAATTCCTTCAGATTAGTTCATAAGAAAACCACCTGACATTAGGAAAAATTATATATCTTATATATATATCCCTTTCTATATGGATATATTATATATGCATATATTATATAATATAAAACATATACTATAATATACAATGCATAATATATTGTATATTTCATAATACAATTAAATATTATATATTAATTATATGTTATATGCAATATGCATATACATATATATCCCTTTATATATTTATATACATATATATGTGTATGAATATATGTATATACATAAAGTATATGTGTATATATGTATTTAAGAAAATTACTATTATATATTATATATATATCCCTTTAAAAATATACATGTAAATTCCTATCGCCATTAACAATTAAAATTTCTATGTTTCCCATACGCTATATGCCAGCACACCTCTCAGGCAAAAAAATATTCTCCGAGCTAATATATAAGCGTGCACTTTACCACAAACTCCCTAGTCAAAGAGCATTTTGTTGTATATTTAGCATATGCTGCAATATGTAATGTTACTTCACTCTAGCCTGTCTTTAATTAGAGTTTTGGCTAAAATTTTTGACCCACAAATTACTGACAAAAAAGCGTGCATGTGATAGTTCTAGACCTGAATGCCAAGGAGAAACAATGGAAGCAGGATACATTGAGTGGCAAAATGTTAAGTTTTACAATGGCTCAAGACAACCTCAAAGAAACCATTGAAGAAACATGAGGACAAAGATTTGAAACTAACTGCAAATTTATGGATATCCTTGGTGGAAGGACTGACCAACAGTTTGATGAGCTACAGCTAGAAAAATGGCTAAGAGAAATACTTCGTTCCAGAGAATCTGAAGAGCACAGGAGAATGACTGCCAGCTTACACCAGCAGGAAACACACTCCAACAGCGCTGACACAGTTAGTACTCCCATTTCCAGGAGTTGGAAAGGGCTATGCATGTATCCTCAAGTTCTGTCTAAGTTTACAACAGGTAATTATTACTCAAACTATTCCAAGAAATATAAAAAAATGAAAAATGTCTTAATTCATCTTAAGATTGTAACACAGACTAAAAATAAAACCTGATAAACTCAAGAGAAGCAACTATAGACCAATCTAACATATGAAGATAAACAGATCCCAAATAAAATCTTACGAAAACTATAGCGGTCAGTTAAAATACTAATATCCCGAGATTAAATAAAGCTTATCCCAATAATTAGAGGCTGACTCAACAACAGGAAACCGATGTCCCCTGGACTAAGTCCGAACTATGAGCCATAGTGAAAGATTTCCCAAAGTAACTGAGGATCCCCACAGATTTGCTGAGGAATTTGATATAGTCGTTCAAACTTAACAACCAGGTTTCTCAGACTTCTGCTAATTCATATGCTCGTTGTTGAAGGGCAAGCCCACCACTGGATGAAAGCTAACTGAGATGATTTGAAAAATCTCTGGAACTGCAGATAGGAACCCAATCCCCTGCCTTGTTACAGGATCAGGCTCTGGCAATCGCTAAGCAATTTCACCCGGCAATCCTAGGGCTTTCTCAAAACTTGTTCACTGGAATAAAAGTCAATGAGCCCTTGCATCATCATCATCATTATTATAGCTATTGTTTTTAAGGAAATTGTTTTCAAGAAAAATTCCGGCCTTCCTATGGGATGTCGAATCCACTCAAGTAGTCTTCAATTCTGTTCATAAACATGCTGAAACAGGACCTTCCCCTTCTAGTTAAAAGGACCAGGATGGAATAGTAAACCATGTTCACTCCAGCTTTAATTGATTTAGCAAATCAGCTCACCCACACCCTAGATGATTCAACTAAAAGGAAGACCACTAAAATCCTTAATTTTCGGGCGCCTGGGTGGCTCAGTTGGTTAAGCGACTGCCTTCGGCTCAGGTCATGATCCTGGAGTCCCTGGATTGAGTCCCGCATCGGGCTCCCTGCTCGGCAGGGAGTCTGCTTTGCCCTCTGACCCTACCCCCTCTCATGTGCTCTCTCTCATTCTCTCTCTCTCAAATAAATAAATAAATAATTAATTAAAATCCTTAATTTTCAACTCTAACGAATACAGACCCCTAAATAAAACCAAACCCCTCCTGGTCTTTGTCATTACTGCAAAAAGCCAGGACACCAGAAAAAGGATTGTTATAAAACTCAAGCATGGCAGGCGCCTTCAGCCCTCTATCCAGCCTTTCCAATGCCCTTCCAATGACAGGACTCCTAGCAACTACAGGGGCTTTTCCCGATCCTTCCTCTTACCCAGCTTGGAGAAACAACTCTCCAGATTGAGAATGAATCTTTTTTAAAATATTTTAGTTTATTTAAGTTTATTTAAGTAACCTCTACACCCAACACGGGGCTTGAACTCACGACCCCCAGATCAAGAGTCACACACTCCTCTAACTGAGCCAGCCAGGCGTCCCCAGTTTGGGAATGAATCTTATCAATGCCAGACCTACACTCTAGGCGCTCAACCTCACTGTTACTAAATAGCTCAATAGCCCCTGCCTCTGAGTACTGACACGGAACTCTGCCCCTGGTCATTTATTGGGCCAAGATTTCTTAGAGAAATATCATGCCAGAATTTCTTCCTCCTGAAAGGGGGAAATAATTCTAGAATTTGATAGCAACCAAAATAGCCAAGCAGCTGAATCAAATGACCCTTCAACATCGTTTGTTTGTTCCATCTCTGACAACACTGGACCTAATTTTAAAGATATTAGACATCTGTCCCTATTGGATCAGCCATAAACCAAGCCCACAATAGATTATAAGGCACAAGGCCTCATTGTCCTCTGCACTAATATCCCTTGTCACCCTACTGTTCCAAATCCCCGTACTTTTAGTCTCCATCCCCACTAAAATTAAATTTTTCACTGTGATTAATTTATGTACGCCTCCTTTACTATCCCCATGGATAAGGCCAGCCAGTATCTCTTTGCCTTTATTTGGGGGGAGAAAAAGTCCTTTTTATTTCTCCCAAATTTAAAGGCTGACTTAGATGCTGAGACCTCTTCACGAGAAGACAGCATCTACCTGTTAAAATTTTTAACCTTAAAGGGATGCAAAGTCTCCGATGAACAACTGCAGTTTGTTCAAACTCAGGTTTGATATTTGTGGCACGTGACCTCAGAATAAGGGCTACACTTAATCATAGCATCATGAACTTCCCCAAACCCAAAATGAAGAAAAAAACAAACCTGCCCTTATTATTTGGGAAGAACAGGATGACTTAGCCCGTAAAACCCTAAAGGAGAGCATAATAAATCCCCCTACCCTTGGAGCCTGGGTGGCTCAGTTGTTAAGCATCTGCCTTCGGTTCAGGTCATGATCCCAGCGTCCTGGGATCGAGCCCCGCATCGAGCCCCGCATCAAGCCCCGCATCGGGCTCCCTGCTCAGCGGGAAGCCTGTTCTCCCTCTCCCACTCCGTTTGTGTTCCCTCTCCTGCTGTGTCTTTATCTGTCAAAATATAAATAAAATCTTTAAAAAAAACCAAAAATCCCCCTGCCCTTGGACATCAACTTTCTTCTTTTCCCTCCTAAAAATCCTGCCACCCTTCTTCCCTCTTTTGCAGATAATACTTCTCATGACTGCCTGACTCTGTGACAGATCACCTCCTGATAATGCTGACTTTTCGTGGCTCACCAAAAGTTCTTATTTAAAAGATGAAAATGGTAATTTTCAATTACTGCAATTCCTTTTGAAGTAGGTATGCCTTTGGAGTAGCTCAGGACTTTGGAATACTATGGAGACAGTGAGGCTCCCTCACTTCCAATGGGGACAAAGTTAAAAATGGCCTTTATGTCCAGGAATTATTAGCTATTATCAAGGTCCCTGGGCATTCCAAACTTGATTCTCTGGAGGCTAAAGGAAACAATCTCATAGGTATTTCCACAAAGAACACTGCTCTCAAAGGAATCAATAACCAAATCTCCATCATGGTCTAAAGGGATGCTCTCCCAAATGATAATCTAGAAGAAGTGACTAGAGATGTCCAAAAATCAGCCCAGAAAAGGAAAAACAACATTGGAAATCCAATAACTCTTGGTTTGATAAAAAAGAAAACTCTGGCTTGGGCCAAATAATAATCCAGGCCCATCAGAGACTCTAAAATTTCCATTACTGACTACTGAACATCATTGGATCATTGGTCTACTGATAAAATGATCATCTTTATGAACTAATACTGGTGGGGAAATATAAGGCCACAAAGAGTGCAGACTTTGCTTGCCCCACCTGCCAGAAATACAATTCAAGAAAACCTCTCTTCACTGCTCCTGCACACTTTAAATCGCCCAATAAGCCATTTGAGGTTTGGCAGTTGGATTTTATATGTCTTCCCCTGTCTCGTGGATATAAACATGTGTTGGCAATGGTTTCTGTGTTTTCCTTCCCGGGGAACACCCCTCAAACTTCATAACCAGGGAACTCACTTCACCAGTCAAGTGCTTCAATAAGCCTGTGCTATTTGGCCAGTCTCACCTTAACCCGCAATCCTCGGGGTTAGTAGAACACATTATTAAGACTCAACTGGCAAAATCTGTATCCTAGCCAAAAGCACTGCCATTAGTCCTTCTGAATCTCAGGTCTACACTTCTTGGAACCTATAAACTCTCACCTCTTGAGATAATAACAGGATGCCCAATGAACTTGGGTCATGCTTCTTTTGATCCATAACTGGTTAAAGAGGATATACTTCAGTATTGTAAAGGCCTATTTGTTTCTATTGAGAATAACTATGCTTTAGTAGAACATCTCTCCAAAGCATATTTCCAGGAGACAAAGACCTAAAACATCACAGATTGCAGCCTGGAGATTTCGTCTACTGAAAAAGATATCCCCACAAAGACTCTTTTTAACCATGTTGGAAAGGAACCAACCCTTGTGTCGCCAAGCCCCAAGGAAAAGACTTTGGGATCCCCGCGTCACATCTAAAGAAAGCGCCAAACCCTGACTGGACCTGCACACCAACTGGTGACCTGAAAATAAAGATTTCCAGGAATTGAAGCCAATGACAGCTGAAGGAGATGAGACCACTTTCCCAAGATGAGTGGATGAAGCCTGTATACTTTTTTCTCACTATTGCATCTTACTGTATTCTTCCCTCTCTTAGCGCAATCTATCACAAAACAGGGAAACCTTTCTGACTGTTGGATCTGCCACCAGGGACTCCGATCTGTTCATGATGTTAGAGAGCCCTTGGTCTTCAATCTGTTCCCTCGCATCTAAGGCAAATGTAAACAAGCTAACTCCTCTTTGCGAGGCTTTCAGAAAAGACTCCTTTAAGCTGGAATGGTTCCCTGCAGAATGTCTGCTCCTCATCTTGTTCTGTATTATCATTTGTTTTAAGATTTTATATATTTATTTGAGCGAGAGAGAGAGAGTGCACAAGCCAGGGGACAGGCAGAGGGAGAGGGAGAAGCAGACTCCCCACTGAGCAGGGAGCCCCATGTGGGGCTCCATCCCAGGACTCTGAGATCATGACCCGAGCCGAAGGCAGACGCTTAACCAACTGAGCCACCCAGGCGCCCTCTGCATTATCATTTTTAAGCTTTATACCTGTTGCCTGTCAAGCTTTTGTAGAAATGACATGCCCAACAGGGGGATGTTAGCTTAGCACTTCAAGATGATCTCCAATGCTTAAGATACAAACCTCAGATGAGAAATGCCTGAGCATTCTCCCTTCTACCCTTCCTTGTTACTCAAATGTTACCTCAATGGTTTCAACCTGCACACTTTCCTTCCATCTGAGACATGACATTCAAGAAAGGTCCTTCCTGGCACTAAGGGATGAAATCACTTTAGTGTATGAAACCTCTAAATAAAAAGTCCTAGCTCTTGATTAGCAATGCTTTCAAGCAAAGATCTTGATCAAAGGGGGGAAATGTGAAAATAAATTAAGGAAACCTCATTAAAAAGGAGTTGAGAAACCCTGAAAGGAGGGTTCTTGTGCACTACCACCCACCTTAAGAAGCATACCTCACACACCCCTTATTTAACCTCTCCCAGCAGGAAGAAGGAAAATCTCCTTGCCTAGCAACAGCCCAGCCAATGAGAAACTGCTACATTCAGCCAGTGAGAAGCCGCAATAGCCCCTTCGGCTTCCTCCCTTGCAAGCCATTCCAAAAGCAAGCCCCTCTCTCCTGTTCTCCAGACTTGCTATGGTTTGTTTGTCCTGAATTGCCATCCTCTGCTATTCTCAAATAAGCTTATTTTGCTGGTAAAATAGCTGGCTCTTTTTTTCTAAGGTCAACACGCTTAAACAAGAAAATCTGAGAGAATGACTGACATAATTTATGTTTCATCCCAGCTTTGGTCATCTTAGGTTTCTACCAATATCCTTTTGTGGTGGAGGAAATTTGGTGAAAGCAATAAATGAAATATATCTACAGAGTGGAGACATTTTTAGCACTGAATGTACAAAATCCTCTTTTCTAGTTTTTAAATATTTTAATTTAATGTTTTATTTTAATTTAACCATCAGAAGTACAAGCTACTTCCATAGTAAAAGAAAGATCTCTCTCATTTTGTACCCTAAAATGTTCCTAAATAACTTCTCATTCATAGTATAAAAAAATTTTTTTTTAATAAAAAGGTAAGCAGGGGCGCCTGGGTGGCTCAGTCGTTGAGCATCTGCCTTCGGCTCAGTCGTTGAGCGTCCTGGGATCCAGCCCCACATCGGGCTCCCTGCTCAGGGGGAAGTCTGCTTCTCCCTCTCCCACTCCCCCTGCTTGTGTTCCCTCTCTCGCTGTGTCTCTCTCTGATAAATAAATAAAATCTTAAAAAAAAAAAAAAAAGGTAAGCTAACAGGAGAGTCTATGTTCTTGCATGATGGAAAGGGACTTGATTCTGCTTACACCTTTTGTGGTTGGAACACCTCCAAAAAAGGAATAGGAAGAATGTTACTTTCTCATCTAGACTCTGAGGAGACTGGCAAAACCAGCAGTCCCGAGTCAAAGTTCACCCTACCCTTCTCAGAGATGGCAAAAAAGGAGAAAGGCACTGACCTTCACAGGATGCCTAAGGTGGGGGCTGGGAAGGGGTGAGGTGCAAAGTCTAGGACAGAGAAACAAGAGGAGAAAACTCCTCTCCTTAGGATGTAGACAGACCAAGAAAAAAAAAAAGACAGATAAAGAATAAAAGAGAAAGGCCTGGGCCAAGAGGTCGGGCCTGACCCTTGACAGAGCCCTGGCCCCCCCAGAGTTTTGGGGCATTCAGCTAAACCCTACACTGCTAGAACTTTTACTGGGATCCAGTGTGCATTTATTTTAAGTAAAGGCAGCAGTAATGGTCTCCACATTGTGTACCTTTTGGAAAGGAGGCACATCTCCCTGGGAAGGGCACTCCAGCTGGAGAAACCATAAGATACATTCTCCTCAGTTTCTATCCTCCACTCACATTCCCTACTCCCTAAACGAAGACAGAAACTAACTCTGTGGGATAGGAATGAAGGCACTCATACTGATTTACAGGTAAGAATCAGCCTGCTCATATCATAGTTGATAAAACCAAATTGTCTTACCAAAAGAAATAACACTTCTGAGGTAAGGTTATAAAATCAGCAAATTTATACTGTCAACGTCAAACATTTTTTCCTTATTTTGGGGTAATGTCAAACTCTTTAAAATGATTAATTTTAACTATTAATGTAATTCAATAAGAAGCATAGATATATATGTAAATTTTCTCCAAAACTGTCCCACGTCCCTACACAATTCAGCACACTAAGAACAAAGAGAAAACTAAAACCTTACTCTCTACCTAGAGAGTACAGAATAAAAAGTACATAAATACATTAATGCATTAAGGTGCACTTTGGGCAGGTAGCATCAGTGGAACAGTAAGATAAGGATAACAGTATTTTTATGTGCCTGAATAATTTTTGTGGCTAAAATGGGTCCAAAGAATTCTAAATCCTCCCGTTGTCATCCGAACACAGATTGCCAATTAAAATTTTTCTAGCAGCTCAAGATGGGAAAACATTCAAGCTAAACATAATCCCATGCTCTATATTTATACTTTCCAGGTGGAGACACCATGGAAAGAGCTTTAATTTCCCTCAAACCCCTCAACTTAATCCTCTGCTTTCAGGTCATCTCCTCTCCCTACAAAGGTATTTTTAGCATCTCTTATTATTCCCATTCATTGTCTTATCTCTACTATCATCATTTCCTGAAGCAGGACAGAATTTCCTGATGCAGGATAAACAAACACAAGCGTCCTGATACAAAAGGTGGATTATTATAAAGCTACTAGAGAATTTTAGACTTTCATAGCCTTGAAAACTGTCTTTCTGATTTATTCTGATATACATCTGAGTAAGCAGATTTAGAAAGGTGTGTTGCCAGAAAAGCATCTGCACTATAAACATAAATCGAATATAAATTAAATTCACTCTGAATGAAAACATTATGTTTACTTTCATGCAGTGTGAGTGGATTATTCAAAACCCACCTTTTAGGGGCGCTTGGGTGGCTCAGTCGTTAAGCGTCTGCCTTGGGCTCAGGTCATGATCCCAGGGTCCTGTGTCAGGCTCCCTGCTCGGCG
The DNA here is from genome assembly GCF_964656455.1 of Halichoerus grypus. Taxonomy (NCBI): domain Eukaryota; kingdom Metazoa; phylum Chordata; class Mammalia; order Carnivora; family Phocidae; genus Halichoerus; species Halichoerus grypus. The sequence continues at coordinate 93,349,957 of NC_135720.1, read as the reverse complement.
GGGAGCCTGCTTCTCCCTCTCCCACTCCCCCTGCTTGTATTCCCTCTCTTGCTGTGTCTCTCTCTGTCAAATAAATAAACAAGATCTTTACAAAAAAAAAAACCCACCTAGCATTTGGCACATGGTACTGAAGTCCCTTTAGAGTCCATTTAGCCATTTGTCATTCATCTTTCTTTTTGTCCACTTTTACTTGGGTTTTATTTATTAAATAACTCAACCAATATTTTTTGAGGCCTCCTATGCGTGCAGCACTGTACTAAGCACGGAAAATAAAAATGAAGACCCAACGCACCGTCAGGAACAACACAGACTTAAAAGCAAGTGATGCAATGAAGGGAACATGAAGTATGCTCAGGAGACATCATGGAGGAGGTGGTCTGTTCATGGTGGCGGGAGGGGGGGCTCCACTGTAAGAAAAGCCAGGGTCACCGCTTCGAAAATGAGTGAGGGTTCAACAAGGTCAAGGGCAAGAGAAGGCCCACTGGCCAGAAAGAGGAGGATGCATAAAAGCACTGAAAATAATTGATGAGTTAGGAGGCTAGAAATGAGATCAGAAATTTGAACGAGGCAGTCTTCCAGTTCTCCTTTACTTCCTCCAAGGTAGCTGGTGACCCTGATGTTTTGGGGTGGTTTTTAAAAGAAGGTTGGAGACCCCCTCAGGGGGTGGAAAGCTTATTAAACCTGCTTGACTGAGTCTGTGGAAGGATACGCTCTCCTCAACCTAGTACAGTTATGCCTCACCTCAGATGTAAGTGTACTTGGAGAACAGAAGACGCAGGGGACACAAAACATAAAGTACCAGGACCCAAGATCCTGTCATGACCATATTCATGATTCCACTATTAAAATGCAAATATGTGATACATGCAAGGTCATATATCCAAAACTGTATCAGTTCAGAGTAGGTAATCTCAGCAGGGACTGGCATCAGAATAGGATGGAAAAGAGGAGAAGATAAGAGGGAGAATTACTTAAAGATGTAAGTAGGATAATTATGGGATTAAAAGGCATCAGAGATACACTGCCTACTTCAGTTTGGTTTGGACCACCGTTTCTCAACTAGCCTAGCTAATGCAGCATCAAACATTTTTTGAGTCATTTTGGATTCATTTAATAAAATAATCTCCCACTATATGATACCAAACTAGTACCAGACCCAGAAAATCTCATAAAGGGGATGCCACCAAACTTTAAGAAGCAAAAACCAGATAAAACAACAACAGAAACCTGGAAAGGCTGATGTAAAACACTATTTGAACTGTTCCAGAGTTTAAAAAAAACATGGAAACTCAAAAATGTTATGAAGCAAATAACAGCACTGAAATAGAACCCTGACACAGATTACCCCAGAAGAGAAAACTTCAGACCAATCTCATGTATAACGATTAATGCAAAAATCATAATGAAAATATCAGCAAGTAGAATCAGCAGCCCATTAAAAGAACACATGATGGGGGGATTTATTTGTTTTAAGACTTTATTTATTTGAGAGAGACAGAGATAGTGAGAGAGAGCATGAGTGGGGAGGAGAGGGAGAAGCAGGCTCCCTCCTGAGCAGAGAGCCCCACTCAAGGCTCAACCCCAGGATCCCGGGATCATGACCTGAGCAGAAGGCAGATGCTTAACGACTGAGCCACCCAGGCACCCTGAAGGGAGATTTTTTTTTTCTTACTTTTTTATATTTAACTTTTTTTATTAATATTTCATGTATTATTTGTTTCAGGGGTACAGGTCTGTGATTCATCAGTCTTACACAATTCACAGCGCTCACCATAGTACCTACCCTCCCCAATGTCCATCACCCAGCCACCCCATCCCTCCCACCCGCTTCCACTCCAGCAACCCTGTTTGTTTCCTGAGATTAAGAGTCTCTTATGGTTCGTCTCCCTCTCCAGTTTCGTCTTGTTTCATTTTTCCCTCCCTTCCCCTATGATCCTCTGTCTTGTTTCTCAAATTCCTCATATCAGTGAGATCATATGATACTTGTCTTTCTCTGATAGACTTATTTCACTTAGCATAATACCCTCTAGTTCCATCCACATCATTGCAAATGGCAAGATTTCAATTTTTGGTGGCTGCATAATATTCCATTATATATATATATATATATATATATATATATACACACCACATCTTCTTTATCCATTCATCTATTGATGAACATCTAGGCTCTTTCCATAGTTTGGCTATTGTGGACATTGCTGCTATAAACATTGGGGTGCATGTGCCCTGAAGGGTGATTTATTATAGAAATTCAAGAGTCCAGTGTTAGAAAAATCCATTATTATATTTCATAGGTCTAAAAAGAAAACTCACACAATCATCCCCATTAGCACAGAAAAAGCCCTGGGGGAAATTTTTCAGAAAACAATCTGGATCAAAACATTCAGTAAAATAAGAATAGATGAGTCATAGACTGCGTCCCTTCAGGAAAGCAGAAAGCTCATCAGCTCATCAGAATGCTCAGTGGAGAGGATTTAATAAAAGGAATTGGTGAAACAGGTGTTGGAGGGCCGGAACAGAAAATGAGGAGACTGAGGTTACCTTGAGATAATAAATGCAGCTACCACCTATAAGCTGGGGCTGGGGGCTGGAAGAGGTTAGGTTACAAGAATGTGGTAGCTCAAAGGAGAGGCCGCACAAAGCACACTGGTTAGGTACTGTTAGTTCCTCAGGAGCTCAGGGGAGGAAAGTGCCTCTAGGTTGAGACTCACACCTCTGCGGAGGGACCACTGCCTGGCTTCTGCTGGTACCTATGAGGGGAAGTGATGAGGCTGATTCTGACATTCTAGAGAAAAACTAGAGACTGAGGTGAGATACCTTTACTGGGGCACCTCTGACAGGAACAGCAAGAGAGAAGTGCTTCTCCCTCCTCCCACCTTCCAGGCTCCCTCTAGTGCCCCCTATTGACAGATCCCAACAGGAATCAGCTGTCAAAGGCATCTGGGAGACAGAGTCTGCAGAGTCCCAGGCCCCACTGGAGAGGCTATCATATATAAAGGCAAGGTGAAGCTGAGAGAACAGAAAATAAATAAATAACCACCAGGTGCCTGGGTGGCTCAGTCGTTTAAGCGTCTGCCTTTGGCTCAGGTCATGATCCCAGAGTCCAGAGATCGAGTCCCGCTTCGGGCTCCCTGCTCAGCAGAGAGTCTGCTTCTCCCTCTGCCCTTCACTCCACATGTGCTCTCTTTCTCTCAAATAAATAAGTAAAATCTTTTACTAAATAAGTAACCAACCAGCATAGATGACGAGTTCTAAAACATAATAAAATGTTTTTATGTCAACCTGAAACCCAGCTTATGCTTATCAGGGAAATACCAAAGACATTCTCAGTAAAGTCAGGCACCAGAAAAGGATACCTACTCTTATTATTTAACATTTTGCTGGGTGTCCTAGCCAATACAAACATACAAATGAAAGAAATAAAAAATGTACAATAAGACAGGAAGATGTCCAATAATCTCTACTTGCAGATGATATGTTTTCGGTTTTGTTTAAGATTTTATTTTTAAGTAATCTCTAAACCTATGTGGGGCTCCTACTTACAGCCCCGAGATCAAAAGTCACATGCTCTATGGACTGAGCCAACCAGGTGCCCCCAGATGATGTTTTGTATACCTGGAAAACCCAAGAGATTCCACTGAAAAGTACTACAAACTTTAAAATAAGTAAGTTAGCAGATTACAAGGTTAAGATAACGAAACCAGTAGTTTCCATATGTAGAAACTACAAACAGAAGATATAATGAAAAAAAAAAGACCCACATTTAATCACAACCAAAAAGATAAAATCTAGAAATAATCTTAACAAGACGTGGAAGAAATACATGAAAAAGATTCTTCCACAAAAGAAGAGTTTAAAATAGAAAAGCATACCAATTATTAGATAGGAAAACTCGAAATCATAAAGATTCAGTTCTCATTTAACAAAATTCACACTTAACATGGTCTCAATAAAAATACTAATTTTTAAATTAGAATTAGACAGCCTGATTCTAATAACCATATGAAAGAGGAAAAATAATAGTAGCCAAGCAAAAGAGCACCCAATAAGAGAAGACATATTATGAAGCCTCAGTAATTAAAACAGACCATTATGGAGGGCCACATGATACTACTTATCAAAATTGAAATACATAAACCTTTGACCCCATAATTCTCCTTTTGGGAGTTCATCTTACAGATAACATTTGCACACATGTGAAATGACTACGGTTTTACATTTAAGCATCGTTTGTAATAAAAAATTAGAAAATTCCCGAATGTCACCAATAGTGAGATGGTTAACTAAATTATATTTTGTATCCAACGAGATACTAGGCACCTATAAAAAGTAGAGTACTCTCTATAGAAAGCTCTCCAAGTTATATTAAGTGAATAAAACAAGATGCAGAACAGTGTATATAGTATGTTGTTATGCATATCAAGAAGGAGAAATATAAAATATATTTTTATTTCCTTGTAAAAAGAAAAATAATAATGAAAGGATTCACAAGAAACTAAGAACAGTGGTTACTTAAGATTTCCTTAAATATAAGGAGTAAGAATGGCATAAAGAATTCTCCCTGATATATTTTATAGGTTTTAATTTCTGAATCATGTGAATGTTTACCTATGCAAAAACTAAACTAAAATTAAAATAAATAGGCAATAACAGCAAATACTGCCTAACTAAATCTTTTAATTTCTACAGAGAAGAGATACCAGCATACATAAAGTTTTTCCTGTTACCTTTTTCCACTCCCCCAATCCCATTACTAAAATCTCATGTGCAGGGGCGCCTGGGTGGCTCAGTCGTTAAGCGTCTGCCTTCGGCTCAGGTCATGATCCCAGGGTCCTGGGATCGAGTCCCACATCGGGCTCCCTGCCCGGCGGGAAGTCTGCTTCTCCCTCTCCCACTCCCCCTGCTTGTGTTCCTGCTCTCGCTATCTCTCTCTCTGTCAAATAAATAAATAAAATCTTTAAAAAAAATAAAAATAAAAATAAAATAAAATAAAATAAAATCTCATGTGCAGAGTCAAAAAAAACAAACAAACAATAACAAACCCAATTTACCCTTTGATTCTATGTACAAGTATAGTGACTCTCAGGAAAATGCAGGTATAGCCAAAGAAGAGGAAAAAAAGGGAAACATAAACACTAACTTCAATGAATGACAAATTTCTTATCAGATCATACATCACTGTAAAATAAAGGAAAGAGAGAGTTCCACAAAGGTAAGGGTAGGTCTTACTCAACTTTATTTTATTCCATTTAAGCCTCTGACAGAAGGGCCTGATCTCTCAGTCAGTTGGGTTCACTCTTCTAGTAAGACTAAGCCCTTCAGAATCAATGGCCCAGAGTAAGGGGCGTTCCAGGCTCTGGTGGTTCCTGTGTAGATGAGGAAAACAGGGAAGGAAAGTGGTGATATTCTGTAGAACCTCTGGCCCCATCTTGTAAATCTCAATACCAAGCCAGGGGCCTATGCCATAGCTGGTTTTGCAGGGCCCTGACTTTGGGATCTATTAAAGTAGTTGCAGCAGAGGTATTAGATTCTAGCTGCTAGAAGGATTTAAAGCAACAGTTAACAACAGTGAAGAGGCAGCTTGAAGGAAACCCAGGCATATCTTCCTTGCCTTTTACAGGTGGCCCCTCCTCTGTACCAAATGTTTTCATGAAAGCACAAAGGAAATAAAATGTGCAGAGTCACATGAGAGACTTAGGTTTCAGTCCCAGAAATCAAAATATAAGATAAAAAATCCTTAGTTATAAAAAAATTAACACTAAATCTTAAAAATCCTTAGTTATAGCTCCCGTTTTGTACACAGTCTCAGAAGACAGAGTTCCAGACTTCCATACATGTTCCTTGCTTTTGCTTTCTTTCCATATGTAACGAAAAGACTATAGATGGGCTTAAAATCAGTGAGCATCCATTTGAGGGTAAGAATCGACTCTTGACTCATGCGATGATTTTTTATATCTTTGCCTGAAGTTCATTAGCTGTATGAGACCTAATTTCCTTATCACCATCATTAGTAGTCATTGTCCCAATGTTCGTTCATTTGTACAAAAAGATACAAAAAAGGCAAAAAAATATCCAAATAATTGCAAATGCTGAACAAGGACAATAATGTTGCTGAAACTGGTTACAGGCAAGCAGCTCTCAAAATATTCCTTTGTCCTGATTGAATGACATAATCTAAAATCCTGGCATGAAAACCTGTTTAGAGATGGCATTAGTATACTATATGAAAGGGAAGGTTATACATACAGTCCAGTCAGAAATCTGCACAGGCAAAGCAAGCACTTCTATTGTGGAATTCAAATTTCAGACACTTCCTGCTGTTTCCTTGTCAGTCTTTTATAACCTGGAATGAATTAAGTTGAAGTGATTATCCTCTAATTATATCTATCTGCATTCTTCAGTATGGAAATGACATCCTGATGGGAGATGAGGGTAGAAGTTTGGGGAAGAAAGGCAAAAGGGATTTTAGAAGCTGAGGGGAGGGGCGCCTGGGCAGCTCAGTCGTTAGGCTGCTGCCTTCAGCTCAGGTCATGATCCCAGGGTCCTGGGATCGAGCCCCGCATCGGGCTCCCTGCTCCACGGGAAGCCTGCTTCTTCCACTCCCCCTTCTTGCGTTCCCTCTCTCGCTGTGTCTCTCTCTGTCAAATAAATAAATAAAATTAAAAAAAAAAAAAAGAAGCTGAGGGGAATTTAAGGGTAGGGCAGGCCTAGGCAATACCCTGAAGAAAGTGTTCTGGGAAGCCAAGAAACCGGCATGACAGCAGTGGGCACCTAGAGGAGCAGAAGAATGGGAAAGAGGGAAGAGGGAAAACAGCAGAACCAAATTTCAACTACTCTACGTTTTCTCAAATATGCCCTACCGATTCCAATTATTTTACCCACTTAAGCCCATTCATCCATTCATCAAATATTTATCAAACATCAAATATTCAACAAATAGTGAGTAAGGAACCATTCTGTGCCACATCCCACACAAGGCTATGGAGAAAAGATAGAAATTGCAGCTGAACCTTGAACCACACGGGTTTGAACTGCACAGGTCCACTTACACAAATATATTTTTTTAAGATTTTATTTATTTATTTGAGAGAGAGAGCACACACAAGCTAGGGTTGGGGGGATAGAGGGAGAAGGAGAAGCAGATTCCCCGCTGAGCAGGGAGCCCCATGCAGGACTGGATCCCAGGACCCTGAGATCATGACCTGAGCCAAAGGCAGACGCTTAACCAACTGAACCACCCAGGTGCCCCACAAAGATTTTTTTTTTAAGTTTTTATTTAAATTCCAGTTACTTAACATACAGTGTAATATTAGTTTCAGGTGTACAATATAGTGATTCAACACTTCATACAACACCCGGTGTTCATCTCTACACTTTTTAATCTCCATCACCTATTTAACCCAACCCCCCACCACCCCTCTAGTGACCATCAGTTTGTTCTCTATAGTTAAGAGTCTGGGTTTGTTTGTTTGATTGTTTGTTTGTTTTTAGAGAGGGAGGGGGTGAAGAGGCAGAGGAACAGAGAGAATCTTAAGCAGGCTCCACGCCCAGCATGGAGCCCAACGAGGAACTCAGTCTCACGACCCTGAAATCATGACCTGAGCCCAAATCAAGAGTTGGACACTTAACCAAATGAGCCACCCAGGTGCCCCAAGGGTCTCTTTCTTGATTTGCTTCCCTCCCTTTTTTCCCTTTGCTTGTTTTGTTTCTTAAATTCTACATATGATTAAAATCATATGGTATTTGTCTTTCTCTGACTTACTACTCTCTAGCTCCATCTATGTTGTTGCAAATGGCAAGATTTCATTCTTTTTTATGACTAAGTAATATTCCTGTGTGTGTGTGTGTGTGTGTGTGTGTGTGTGTGTGTACACACCACATCTTCTGTATCCATCCATCAATTAATGGACACTTGAGCTCTTTCCATAATTTGGCTATTATAGATAAAGCTACTATAAACATTGGGATGCATGTATCCCTTTGAATTAGTATTTTTATATGCTTTGGGTAAACACCTAGTAGTTCAACTGCTGGATCATGGGGTAGTTCTACTATTTATTGAGGAACCTCCATACTGTTTTCCAGAGTGGCTGCACCAATTTGCATTCCTACCAACATTGCAAGAGGGTTCCCCTTTCTCCACATCCTTGCCATCACCTGTTTTCTTGTGTTGTTGATTTTAGCCATTCTGACAGGTCACACAGATTTTTTTTTTTTTTGATAAATACTGTACTGTAAATGTATTTTATCTTCCTTGAATTTTTTTTCTTTCTTTTTTCATCTAGGCAAAACTTTTATTAACCTTGTTTCAAACTTTATTCCCAGGCTTCTTCAGCTTAATTAGCTGCAAAGAATAACTTGTATATAAGCAAAAACTGAAAAGAGCTGCAGTGTCCAAGGGCCTTGGGCTTAAAAATATTAGAGATCTAGATTTTACCAGATCCATGAACAAAATTTTTAAAAGCAGTCATAATAGAAAATAGCAGCTCCCAGTAGCTTCTCCAAGTTTTATCTTCTTCAGAAGTAGACTCAATTCAGTTTGCTTCATCCTTGGAAGCTTCATCAAAATTCTCCACAAGATCTGAAGCCTCATCATCATCCTCTTCTCCGGTAGCAAGTGTTGCTTTTCTGTCCACAAATTGTGTGGGCAGAGATTCAGCCAGTCTCCTTCAACTAGTGAGACTGTCTGCACCAAGTTGGTTTAAGATACTGGGTAACATTTCTGTCAGCTGCTTTGTCTCAGCATGGTCTGTAATGGTGAAAGTGTTCACCCCCAGGGATGCCTGAACTTTAGGTTAAAATGGATCACTGTTCTTGGTTTGTGAACATATTCATTTCTTCGATACCAGAGATACTGTTTACCCCCAACTTCTTTAAGGAGAACTGAAGTTTTTGATCATCTGCTGTAGCGTTCTATGAACCATCTTCTTTTGGTGAGCAGTTCCTTTCCCACCCATGCGCACTTGTGCTTGCAGTTTGGCAAGTTTCTCCTAGTTCATAATAGTTGTTTTCATCTTGTTTGAGTGGAAATGGGGGACTAGGGTTGATGCTCAGGGGGTCTCAGACAGACCTGCTGAGATTAGGTGCACACATGTGGGGACGCAAGATGGTAGCTAGAGGGAGGCCAGAAGTTCTTCCTTGAATTTTCTTAATAACATTTTCTTTTCTGTACCTTATGTTACTGTAAGGATACAGTATGTAATACATATAACATAAAAAATATTAATCCACTATTTATGTTCTCAGTAAGGCTTCCAGTCAACAGTAGGCTATTAGTAGTTAAGTTTTGGGGGAAGTCAAAATTATGCATGGATTTTCAACTGGGGGGGTGGTCAGTGCCCCTAACCCCTGCCATTGTTCAAGGGTCAACTGTACATAGTACCTGCCTTGGGAAGACGGATGTGTAAATCCCCATATCTGGTGCCCTCATCCAGTCCCAGAGAGGAAAATGTTTGAGAGGATTAAGGGAGGATTGTGAGATAAAGGAAGGAAAGAAGAGATGTTTAATCTTTGTTTTTAAGTATGAGTAGGAGTTTGCCACACATACACAAAAAAAAGAGTAGAGGAATTCCAGCACTAGCAGTAATAGGAAAACACAGGGGGGCACAGTGAACATTGAATAACTAGGCCTTGTTTGAGTTTAGGTAATGTATGGGTTAGAGGTAGGGTGGAGCTAAGACTGAGGAAGGGTATACTAATTCTGTAAGCAATGCCATTAAGCAAAAGGAGTGGAAGATCAGATCTGATTATGGATAGCTAACTCTGCCAACAATACAATAAAAGGTAAACTGCAAGCCAAAGCCAAGGAGACTGGATAACAGACTATTTTAAGAGCCAGTTTCTATACTGTCTCTGGCTTATGAGCTTTATATTTCTCACCATTACGTTTTATTTCATTAGAGACTACTCTTCTTTTGTGCTATTGCCCTCACCAAGTGACTATACAGTTTATCTCCCAAACAGGTGCATTTTTAAGAGTGAATGGGAGCACTAATCAGACAGGATGTTAAAACAATAGGCATAAACTCAAACTCGCCCTGGGAAAGAAGGTGATAAAAATCTTTCCATCACTGGGGGTTATTAGCATAACCCATATTTTGATCCTAGAAAAATGACAACTCTTGACTTCCCATTTAGTTTTTGTTTTTTTAAATTACTTTTTGGTATGCTCTGAGTTTACAAATTCTAGCACGCTGGCGGTAAATGGTTCATCCCGGCAGGGGTCCAGTTTACTAATTTGTTGATCAACAGCCCACCAGTGCATTTCACTGTGGCATATATATAGTCTCCATTATCAAAATGAAAAGATCATCCTTTTTGTGACTGTCCTGGGTTGGTTGCCCTCTGCAACTGAGATGCCTCCAGGCTGGCCCTTCCAACTTCAGTTAACATGTACTCAGGAAACATAAATTAATTTGAATATTAATCTTAAAAGGCATAATTAGGAAACTATATTTTCTTATAGAAAAAATATTATATTCCAAAGCCAAATATTGATATCCACTAAGAGATTTTCCTACTGTTTCTTTGAACAATGTAGATAACAAAGAGTTATCTAAATATATCTAAAAATAATTTTTTTTTTTTTTAGTTTTCTGGATTACTCCCATACACTCTCCGTATCAGTTGGCAGTATCTCTCTGTTTTTCTAAGCTACACACACTAGTTCAGCTTTAATTAAAAGGCCTGTTGCCATAGTTTCTCAGAGAACAGCTCAAGGCATGTTTGAGTCCATTATTTTCTTGAGGTTTCTAGAGAAATTATAATGTAGCAGTAGCCAGCCAAAATTTCCTAATTTTACCTCCCATCCAGTACAGCATATGATTCAGACATATAGCTAGATATTCTAAATACCTTAAGGGAATCTAAACAACTAGGAATATTATTTAAAATGCGGCCTTTGGTTTCTTCTGTTCTGCCACATCCATAACGTAACCAGCAAACTGCAGCTTCGTCAAAGAGCAGACCAAGAGGGAAGTCAGCCCCTCAGTCTGCATCTGACTGCATCTGTGGAAAACACCAGCACATTTTTCTTTCTAATAATAATGGAGAAAATGCACTGTATTTACAAGTTATAATAATCATATTTTTTCATATTTTCTAATAACTCAGAAATGTAAATTCCAATATTGAAAAAGGAGCTCTCAGAAAATAGATTAAATACTGGAAATTCACTTCTTTAAGAATTTCAAAAATTAAAAAGTGGAGCTCAGAGATCTTTATTGCTGAAAGCTAAAACTTGATTCCATCTGAATCCCACCCTGCTTTCAGATGGCAATTCTATCTCTAAGTCCCAGAGAGCAAGCTCAAAGGTTACTCTGAGCTTTCAAGGTTAAAGAATGTGAATTAACATTGATCCCTATGAACCTTAGAAAAGGCAAATGCCAGTGCAGCTTGTTCTGACTCGGCCTCACTTTTCTGCTGCTAGGGAGCTATAAGCATGGACTGTGCAGGTAAAAGGACCAGAGTTGGAATTTCAGCTCTGGGAACAACCTCTGTCTGACCTTGGGGAAGTGATGATTAAATGAGATAGAACATAGGTGAAGACAGGAATGCTCTCAAAAAATGGCAGCTATTATTATTTCCCCATAACTAGGTCATCTCCAGGGTAGGATATGGGACAGGATGAGATCTCACTATTTCCAGAAGAGCCTAAAATCACCCTGCTTCCTTTGAATATCAATTTAAGAGCTCATATAAACTACTTGATTACTGATTTTTTTCAACTCAAGTATTATGCAAATCATTTGACTTCCTCTTTCTCTATCACTAACCTTCCTTTTCTTGTTTTTTTTCTATACAAGACGAAGAGAGTCTATAAAGTATTTGAAAGATAGTAGGGCCACATTTCCAATCAGGAGAATAGAGAAATCAAAGATTCCCTATGCATGTTAGATTTGTAGGTATCTGCTAATGAAAAAATGCATGGTGAATGAATGAGGTCTCCATTCTGTCATAGCTATGTGTTCCTTTATCTTTCAATCAATAGGTTTGTATATTTTAAAAATCACATATATTATTTTCACTGATTCTCAAAACATCCTGTAAAAAGATAGAATAGGTATTGCTATTTCTGGTTTATCAAAGGAGAAAGTGAGCCTCGGCAATATTAAGTGACTTATCCAAGTTAAGCTAAAGAACAGGACTTGACTTCAGGTCTTTTAACAACTAAGTCAGGATTATTTCCACTCTACCCCTTGACCTCTCATGCAGCCCTATCACTGCAGCAAGGTAAAGGCAAGCTGAGAAACATTGACCCAGGGAGTTTTTGTGGCCCCACATATTCCCTGAAGATGTACTTCTTCACTATTAAACAAACTTGGAGCACATCAACCTCTATGCTGCAATAAAAGATCAGAGCTAGAATTTCCAGTTTTGGACTATGGATTGGGAAGGACTTTACGAATTACTGTTTCTCCAAGTATTACCGGTCATAATAGAAAGTTATCTACAACATCTCTCACCTAAACCATAGTGAGAACTAAAGCTCAACTTGCCCTGCCAAAGGCATTACCCAGCACAAATTTTCACCTGGTAGAGATTTTCAAAAATGATGCCAATCCTAACTAGACAAGGATATCTGGGCATCTTACTGCAGGATTTTTTTTTTCAATTTTATTTTATTATGTTATGTTAATCACCATACATTACATCATTAGTTTTTGATGTAGTGTTCCATGATTCATTGTTTGCATATAACACCCAGTTACTGCAGGATTTCTTAACTGGGGTTTATCTCTGCATTAAGAGGGCCTCCTCTGCACTTGAAAGTATGTGCAAATGTATATGTCTATGTACCCCTAATATTTCTAGAGAGATAGACCATAGATTTCATCAGATTCTCACAATGTCTCCCAAAGGCTGAGATCCTATAGGAGGACTTCAGAACAGTAGAAACAGACCTCATTATTATAAATTAATTTTTAAACTTTTTAAAAGTTTCTATTTGCATTGCAATTTTCTCTTATACTGCATCACCTTTAAAAAGCTAGACAATTTCCATAGCACATACCCTGCTATGGTGTTGTGAATTGTGTAAGAATGTTGAATCACAGACTTGTACCTCTGAAACAAATAATACATCATATTATTTAAAAAAAAAAAAAAAAAGAAGATAGTAGGAAAGGAAAAATGAAGGGGGGGAAATCGGAGGGGGAGATGAACCATGAGAGACTATGGACTCTGAGAAACAAACCGAGGGTTCTAGAGGGGAGGGGGTAGGGGGATGGGTTAGTCTGGTGATGGGTATTAAAGAGGGCATGTACTGAATGAAGCACTGGGTGTTATACACAAACAATGAATCATGGAACACTACATCAAAAACTAATGATGTAATGTATGGTGATTAACATAACATAATAACGGGCACCTGGGTGGCTCAGATGGTTGGGCGTCTGCCTTCGGCTCAGGTCATGATCCCAGGGTCCTGGGATCGAGTCCCACATCAGGCTCCCTGCTCCGTGGGAGCCTGCTTCTCCCTCTGCCTCTCTCTCTCACTTTCTCTCTCTCTCTGTCTCTCATGAATAAATAAATAAAATCTTAAAAAAAAAAACCTAACATAATAAAATAAAATTAAAAAAAAAAAAAAAGCTAGACAATTTCACCAAATCTTCCCAAATATATTTGGAATTCCTTTGGGACGGCGCTATGGCAGCTTTTAAAAAAGAGGCAGTCACACTCTATATCAGTCTGAAATGCTTGAAAATGCCTGCTTCCCCCTCTATGCAGCTCACTGCAGAGTAGGTAGTGGCAGGAATTTACTTATTTAATGTTTGTTAATGATTCTCTAGAGTTGTTCAGTTAGTTATTTAAAGCTTGTTAATGGTCTACTGCCTAATTCTTAACGTGAGAGTTCTTTTCTCTTTGTAAATAACATCAGTAACAGGATAAAATGTATACTGTTTTCTCCAAAATCTGTAGGTAGTTCTTTAATCCCAGTCTACTTAGTTTTCAGAAATTAGAAGGAAATCCAGAATATCCATCAAACTGGAGAATGAGATTGATCAGAAAAGAAAAGGAAAGAAATCTTTTCCAAATGAAAACATATTAAAGTTAGGTTACTAAAAGTATAATGATGAAATAAATGGAATCTTCAATGTTACATGAGTTATATGTAGCAATACACATCTTTACCAGCATCATCTGAGATGGCAAAATGCTACAAGATTTTTCAAAACACAAATAAATAAAAAGAGAAAAGCAACGGGCTTAAGGTGGAGGGAGGATAGACTACTTAAAAACAGATCATGGTGGGCCGCCTAGATGGCTCAGTTGGTTGAGCATCCAACTCTTGGTTTCAGCTCACATCATGATATCATAGGTTATGGGATCAAGCCCCGAGTTGGACTCTGCACTCAACAGGGAGTCTGCTTGAAGATTCTCTCCCTCTCCCCCTCCCCCCACTCCCCCTCCCCCCTTAAAATAAATAAATAAAATCTCAAAAAAAAATAAGAACTGATCATGGTTCTGGGTACAGTAAAGTAGAATAAGCATATGTCTCCCACTGAACACAACTACACAACTGAACAGAATGCACTGAGCAACTAGCTGTCTGAAGACTCTGAGAAGCAACTAGTAGCAAGGGGCTTGAAGTAAAAAGGCCAGAATTTGAAGCACCACCAAATCAATCGTGCGTTTGCCATTTTTGGTCTCCAGTATCCCCCAGACTAAATGTAACACAGCATCACAGTCTGAAACCCAGGGCTGGGTACTGAGCCTCAGACAGAGAGAACTCCAAGAGGAGGCCCCTTATTCAGACTTGAGGAGTGAGAAAGGGAGTACAGAAATCCCCCATTTTTTTTTTCTGAGTTCTCCTGAGCTCCAGCCCTTCAAGAAATCCCACAGGCAGTGACATTAGGAGTCCCAACAGTATAGGTACCAAAACTCTTAGGAAGGAAACCTTCCTCTCTGATCCCAGGAGAGTGGGGTCAGCTCTCACCACTGTAATATATTCTCTCTGTCTTCCTGCCACCTAGCCCTGGATGCAAGCATAGTCATCTAGTGCAGCAGAACAAGATAATGAAAGCCCCAACTTTCAGCCTAGACATAAGGAGAAAGAAATCTGAAAGTACTATTAAGCCAACAAATTATACAATTTAGATGAAATGAACAAATTCCTAGAAAGATACAAATTATCAAACTGACTCAAGAAGAAATAGAAAATCGAATAGGCATATAAAAAGTAAAGAAATTGAATACTTAAATTTTAAATTGGTAACTTAAAATATTCCCTTAAAGAAAACACCAGCCTCATATGGCTCCATTGATGAACTCTATTAATATTTAAAAGAATACCAATAATGCATATACTCATAAAATAAAGAAAAACTCAAAATGGATCATAGATTACATGTAAGAACCAGAACTATAAAATTTCTAGGAAAAAAAAAAAAAACAGAAAATTTTCATGACACTGGGTGAGGCAGAGTTCTTAGGCATGATACCATAAAGGGAAACAATTGATACATTAGACTTAATGAAAAATTTAAAATTCTACACTTAAAAAGATACTATTAAGTGGGACTCCTGGGTGGCTCAGTTGGTTAAGCATCTGCCTTCGGCTCAGGACATGATCCCAGGGTCCTGGGATGGAGCCCCGCATCGGGCTCCTTGCTCAGCAGAGAGCCTGCTTCTCCCTCTGCCTGCAGCTCCCCCGCTTGTGTGCACCCTCTCTCTCTCTCTCTCCCTCTTCTGTCAAATAAATAAATAAAATCTTTAAAAAAAAAAAGATACTATTAAGTAAATGAAGAGACAAACCACAGACCATAAGTAAACATACACAAATCCTATGTCTGTTAAAGGCCTTGTATCCAGAATATATAAAGAACTCTTACAACAAGAAGACACAAAACCCAGTTTAAAAATGGGCAAAGACCAGCGCTGCTATGAGTCCATCCTGCATGGCTATTCTCTAGAACAGTAGTCATTTATTTCTGTCCACCTTCTCTCCCACCTTTGTGTGCCACCACCCCATGGAAGATTCAGTGGACATGGACATGAGCCCCATGAAGCCCCAGAACTATCTTTTCAGGTGTGAACTAAAAGCCAACAAAGATTGTCACTTTAAGTTGGATAATGATGAAAATGAACACCAGTTATCTTTAAGAATGGTCAGTTTAGGGACTAGTGCAAAAGATGAATTGTACAATCATATACCTGATAAGGACTTATAATCCAAAATATATGAAGAACTCAAACAACTCAAGAGAAAAAAAAAAAAAAATTAAAAAATGGGCAGATCTGGGGTGCCTGGTTGGCTCAACTGGTGGAGCATGTAATTCTTGGTCTCAGGGTTGTGAGTTTGAGCCCCACATTGGGTGTAGAGATTACTTAAAAATAAAATATTTTAAAAAGAAAAACAGGCAGATCTGAATAGACAGTTTTCTTGTGCCTATGATCTCACTTATATGTGGAATCTAGAACAAACCAAAACAAAAAACTGAACTCACAGGTACAGAGAACAGACTGTGGTTGCCAGAGGAGGAGGAGTGGAGGATAAGTAAAAGGGATGAAGGGGTCAAAAGGAAAAAACTTACAGTTATAAATAAGTCTAGGGGATGTAATGTACAACAGGGTGACTAGAGTTAATAATACTCTACTGCATATTTGAAAGTTGCTCTGAGGATAAATCTTTTAAAGATTTTATTTATTTATTTGACAGAGAGAGAGAGAGAGCACAAGCAGGGGAAGCGGCAGGCAGAGGGAGAAGGAGAAGCAGGCTCCCCACAGGGAGCCTGATGTAGGGCTCAATCCCAGGGTCACAGGATCATGACCTGAGCCAAAGGCAGACCCTTAACTGACGGAGCCACCCAGGCGCCTCAACTCTGAGAATAAATCTCAATCATAAGAAAAAAAATTTGTACCTATGTGTGGTGATAGATGTTAATTAGACTTATTATGGTGATCATTTCTCAATATATATAATTATTGAATCATTATGTTGCACACCTGAAACTAATATGCTGTATGTCAATTATCTCTCAATTTAAAAAATAAATGAAGTCATTAATCTGTTCTCCTATATAATTTATTTGAGAATGCTATATAAATGTTTGATTTTTATATGTAAGGCATAACCCAGTGTTCATTAATTTTATTAAATCCCATAGCCTTTTACCTTATTGGTATGTTTGCTTCTTTTATATGCATGTGATAATAAATATATCTGAGCTTCAGTCTAAAAAAAAGATGGATTGTACAGTGTTGAAGCAGAGGCAATGAATTATGAAGGCAGCCCAATTAAAGTGACACTGGCAACTTTGAAAATATCTGTACAGTCAATGATTTCCCTTAGGGGCTTTCAAATAACACCACCTGTGGTCTTACAGTTGAAGTGTGATTCAGGGCTGTGCATATTAGTGGACAGCATTTAGTAGCTGTGTAGGAAGATGCAGAGTCAGAAGATGAAGAGGAGGAGGATGTGAAATTCCTAAGTATATCTGGAAAGCGATCTGCCCCTGGAAGTGGTAGTGAAGTTCCACAGAAAAAAGTAAAACTTATTGTTGATGAAGATGATGATATGATGATGATGATGATGGCGATTTTGATGATGAGAGAGCTAAAGGGAAAAACTCAATAAAGATATCTATATGAGATATTCCAGCCAAAAGTGCACAAAAATCAAACCAGAATGGTAAAGACTCAAGACCATTAACACTAAGATCAAAAGGTCAAGAATTCTTCAAAAAACAAGAAAAAAAACCTTAAAACACAGAAAGGACCTAGTTCCACAGAAGACAGTAAAGCAAAATGCAAACAGAGAAAAAGGTGGTTATCTTTCCTAAGTGGAAGCCAAGGTCATCAGTTATGTGAAGAATTGTTCTGGATGACTGACCAGGTGGCTTATTCAAGATCTCTGGCAGTAGAGAAGTCTCTGTAAAAATCTAAACAGTTTGTTAAAATTCTCCCATCTTATTTCATTGCTGTAAAAGTTTCTACCTGGCTGTCCTTTTTACAAGGCAAAGTAAAAACTTGCCCTACTGTGTCTAATAAATGTAGTCCAGGTTCCATTGCCAAGAGTGTGTTGTTCAAAATGCCTGTTTGATTTTTAGAGATGGAACCCCACCCTTTGCTTGGTTTTAAGTATGTATTCAATGTTACAATAGGATATAGTAGTAGTGGTGGTCAGACAAATGCAAATGGTAAGAGAAAAAAATATACATGTGAAATAAACTCAGTATTTTCATAAAACAATAAAAATTAAAATGGCCAAAAATTTGAACCATTTGAACATGAAAAGACGTTCAAAATCATGAGGCATTAGAGAAATGCAAATTAAAATTACAGAATACCACTTCAGACCCACGAGAATGGCTATAATTAAAAAGACAGACAATAACAAGTACTGCCAAAGACGTGAAAAAACTAGAACCCTCACAAATTGCTGGTGAGAATATTAAATTGTACGGCCACTTTGGAAAACAGTTTGACAATTTCTTTAAAAATTAAATATAAATTTATCACATAAGCAAGTAATTCTACTCGTAGGTATCTAACCAAGATAAATGAAAACATATGTCCGTACAAAGATTTTATGCAAATATTCATAGCAGCATTTTTGTAACAGCTAAGAACTGGGGAGAAAAATCCAATGTCCATTAACTGGTGAATGGATAAGCAAAGTGTGCCATATTCATAGAACAGAATGCTATTCAACAATAAAAATGAACAAACTACTGATATACGCTACAACATGGATAAACTGCAAAAACATCAAGCTACATGAAAGAAGCCAGATGCAGAAAGACTACATATTACATGATTCCACTGATATTCAATGTCCAGAAAAGGCAAATCTAGAGATAATGAAAGTAGATCGGTGGTTTTGTAAGGTAAGGGGTGGGAACAGGAATTAAATGCAAACAGGCACGAGAAATTGTTCTGGGGTGGTAGAAAATATTCTAAAACTGGAAATTATACCTCAAAAAAAAAAACATTGAATAATTTAAATCAGGGCTAGAAATTTCAGGTGGAAATAATTTCCATATATATGAAATCTGAGATGTTGGGAAAAACTGTCCATGGAAAACAACAGGAAAAGCTTAAAATGAGTGCTTTGAGGAGAGTAGTACATCAGCATACCAGAGATAAATCAAAAGATTCTCTATGGTAGATTGCAAATGTGGCCACAATACTTTCAACTCCTCCCAAGACTCTATTTCCCCCACTCCTATGACTTGCTGTGGCCAAAACAACGCGTAAGCAGCGGCATTATACTTATCAGTTCAGGGCCTAGACCTCCAGAGGCCACATTTACTCCACTCTTGCTGCTTTTGGAACCCAAATCTAGCCGCAAGTGAACCAATCTGAGTTGCCTTGCTGGAAGAGAGATCTGTAGAGGAAAACTGAGTTTGCCCGAGGCTGACCGAAGCCACATGAGTGAGTTCCAGCTATGATGAACCAAGCCTGACTCACGCCAGAACAGCTTTCCAGCTGGGCACAGCCAAAGTCGCCAACCCCCGGAATGGTGAGCTAAATAGTTAATGTTTCAAGTAGTCTGTTACAAAGCGGAAGCTAACTGATATCCTAAAAAAAGAGCAGACATGACTGCTGGATTACACAATGAACCAAATTACTGGGTTTTATGAAGATGTCCAATACGGACAGGCCTCCTAGGCATAGAAGTAGAAAAGCAGTCCATGAGATTGACTCAGGTCTGGGAGTTGTCAAAGTCACTGGTGGCAGAGCAAGTAACTGAATGAGCAAAGAGAGAATAACAGTAAAAGCTTCTCCATACAGTTGATTAAGGGTCTATACTGAGCAGAAATGAAAGTGAAGTTGTCAGAAAGTGCTGACAGGCTGAAAGCTAGGGAAGATTTAGGAACAGAGGTCCTGATGAAGGTAAGACAGAAACTCATTAGGACTGCTTGATGAGGGGCACTTGGCTGGCTCAGTTGGGAGAGCATATGGCTCTTGGTCTTGGAGTTGTGAGTTCAAGCCCCATGTGTGGAGTAGAGTTTACTTAAAATAAAAAAAAATTTTTTTAAGTGCATGATGAGGTGCAAAGACAAGAGGTTGTATAGAGAGAGGTATTTCAGAATTCAAGATCTGGGGGTTAGAGAAGTTCTAAGACATGATGAAATATGTACAGGATGGATAATTGAAGGGCTATAAATAGATATTTGTCCATTTCATCTTAGTTGTCAAGTTTTTTGGCATCAAATTGTATAGAATATTCTCTGATTCTTTTAATGGTTGTAGGTTCTATAGTTACAAACTCTCTTCCATGTATCATATCAGTGATTTCTTGTTTCTTTCTTTATCAATCTAGCTAGACATTTAAACACTTTGCTGATATTTTCAAAGAACCAAATTTGGCTTTGTTAATTTTCTCTATTTTATGGGGGTTTTTTTTAAGATTTATTTATTTATTTATTTGACAGAGAAATAGAGAGAGAGGGAACACAAGCAGGAGGAGTGGGAGAGCGAGAAGCAGGCTTCCCGCCAAGCAGGGAGCCCAATGCAGGGCTGGATCCCAGGACCCTGGGACCCTGACCTGAGCCAAAGGCAGACGCTTAACGACTGGGCCACACAGGCGCCCCTCTACTGTATGTCTTTTTTTTCTCTATTTCATCAATGTCTGCTCTTTATTATTTCCTTCCTTCTACTTACTTTGTGTTTACTTTACCTTTTTATCCTCTAGCTTCTTAAAGTTGAAAATTTGTTAGATTTTAGATCGATCTTCTTTTCTAATATAAGCTTTAATTGCTTTATATATTTTCCTCTAAGCACTGCTTTGGCTGCATCCCACTATTCTGATTTAAGATTTTATTTTTTTAAGTAATCTCTACAACCAAATAGAAATAGGAGAAACCCTATTTCTCCCTTTAATTTCAATAATTTTTATTCCATGCATTTTGAGGCTCTGTTATTAGATACACACACATTTATGATTATGTCTCCCAAAACAATTAGCCCTTTTGTCATTATGGAACATTCCTCTTTATCTCTATTTGTCTCGATATCTATTTTATCTGATATTAATATGGCCAGTCTTATCCTCTTTTGATTATCATATGCATCATTTATTTTTTCCATCCATTCACTCTCAATCTAACTAGGTTTTTAAGTACATCTCTTATAAATAGCATATTGTCAGGTCTCACTATGTAGACATTCTCATAATCTGTCTCTTAATCAGAGTGTTTAATCCATTAATATTTAATGCAATTATAATATGGATTTAGGTCTACCATTTCAGATTTTATTTTCAGCCTGTCCCCTCTGTTTTTTGTCTCTTTGTTCCTTCATTCCTTCCTTCTTTGGGTCATTTGGATATCTTTTAGAATTCAATTTGGGTTTATCTATTGACTTTGCCTTATTTTTTATTGGTTGCTCTGAGAATTAAAATGTGCATCCTTAACTTTTCATTCTACTTAGAGTTAATATACCACTTCATATAAAATGTAAAAACGTTGCAATCATACAGGGAGTCCATTTACTCCCCTGTACTTGTCTACTATAATTGTCAGATCTCTATGTATACATCATACATCCCGCAAGACAATGTTATAATTTATGCTCTAAACATTTACATGTATTTTAAAGAAATTAAAAGGAATTAAATAGAATTATATATTTACCTTAATATTTGGTATTTCTGATGCTCCTTATTCAAATTTACCACCACATTTCTCAAAAATAGTTGTATAGAGATTACCAAACAACAACATTTGGCTCTCACCGGGCATGAATGCATAAATTACACATTAACACTGCCCTAATCTTTTCTCTTAAGATCATGATGGTTAAAACAATACCACTTGGTACCAATGTGATTGTAAACAAAACATAAAATCCAGGCACTGGAACTGACTGAAAATATCAGTGATAAGGTAAATTTGTTACAAGACAATACAGAACATACTTACATTGATTTTTTCATATTATAAATTGGAGTAAAAATGTTAAATATTAAAATTTTTGTTTGAAACTCTCACATCAAATTATGCAAATCCCCTCAATATGAATAAAAATGTCAGGGAATATTTTCAACTCTTTTTTAAAAGTGCCTGAATCTGTGTATTTTCAAAGTAAATACACAAAGTTAACTAAGGCATAACTGTATGTCTGAAATAAAAAATGAAAACCATCTATTTCCCTTTAAGTAAAAGACAGATACAGGAATATTTGGAAAGTTACAGAATCCATGAAAATTGAGAATTAAACTGACTTTATAAAGAAAACAGCAGGGTGTCTGGATGGTGTAGTCAGTTAAGCGTCTGACTCGGTTTTGGCTCAGGTCTTGATCTCAGGGTCATAGGATTAAGCCCTGCATCAGGCTCCAAGCTTAGCATGGAGTCTGCTTAGGATTCTCTCTCCCTCTCCCTCTGCCCCTCCCCTCCATTCTATCTCTCTTTCTAAAATAATAAATAAATCTTAAAAACAAAAAAGAAAAGAAAAGAAAAGAAGACAGGGTGCCTGGGTGGCTCAGTTGGTTAAACTTTTGCCTTCGGCTCAGGTCATGATCTCAGGATCCTGGGATCAAGCCCTGCATTGGGCTCTCTGTTCAGCAGCAAGTCTGCTTCTCCCTCTTCCTCTCCCTCTGTGATCTCTCTCACTCTCTCCCTCTCTCTCAAATAAATAAATAATCTTTTAAAAAATAATTTTAATAAATTTTAAAAAAGAAAACATCAAATATTCATTCATTTAACAAACATTTACTGAGCTTTATTCAGTGCCAGACACTGAGCTAAGAACTAGGGATTTCGACTACTTTCAAGATACTCACAATCTTGCAGAAGAGATGAACAAAAAACTCAATTATTATTATGAAGAGAGAACTAAGAAAGTTTCCTGGAAGAAATGATCTATGAACTACGTTTCAAAGGGAAGTCAGGAGTTAGCCTCTTGTGCCTGAGTATTTTTGTTTTTTCTGGCAGTGGGTGGGCAATGAGAGGAATGGAAGAGAAAAAGAGGCTTTCTCAGTTGGAAATAACATGGACAAAATAATAATCCTAAAAGGTCACAATCTGTTTGGAGAATTAAAAATGTGGACAAATGGTCAGACTAGAACTATCACAAGGACATCAGGATAGGGATCATTCTGATGTCATATTAAGAAAGTTGAACTTGGGGCACCTGACTGGCTCAGTCAGTGGAGTGTGCACTCTTGATCTCAGGGTTGTAAGTTCAAGCCCCACATCGGGTGCAGAGATTACTTTTAAAAAAAATAAAAAAAGAAAGTTGAACTTAATTACCTTGGAGGAAATGGGAGGCCACTGAAGGATAATGAGTAGGGGAGGAATATGGCTTACCCAACCCTTTCTCCCTTGACTACCTCTACTATAGAAGCTAGGAAAAATAAAAGCTCACATCCCAAGCTTCCCTTGCAGATGGCCTGTGACACAGTTCTGACCAGTGAAGTGTAAGAAGAAACCTAACTGGAAAGGCTTCTGGCAAAAATTTTGATTTCCTGATGAATATCCTTCCTTGGCTAGCTCTATCCCTTCCTCTCCTTCCTTCTTTGAATTGGGGCATGATGTCTGGAGCCGTGCCAGCCATCCTACTACCATGAAGCTCAAGCAAAGCCTGAAGCATCTCTAGACTTCCTGCTGTGAGAGAATATAAATCCCTGTTTATTAATAATCCATTTTTATGTTGGGATTACTTGAATCTGAATGTCTTCCTGACTAATAAAAGTGTTAAGAATTTGTATTTTGTGGGGCACCTGGGTGGCTCAGTTGGTTGGACGGCCAACTCTCAGCTCAGGTCTCGATCTCAGGGTCATGAGTTCAAGCCCCATATTGGGCTCCAAGCTTGGCAGGGAGCCTACTTAAAAAAAAGAATTTGTACTTTGGAATGATTTTTATTAAATTAGTGTATACAGATTGGGGATGAGGAGGCAGGGAGACTGGTTTGGAGACCTATTATAGGGTCTGAACCAAGGCAACCATAATGGATGTAGTAAGGGAAGCAGATTCCAGAGATTTAAAAGAGGACAGGATAGACAGGAAGGGGTCTGTCATATCTTCCAGATTTCTAGTTTGAGCAGCTGCAAGGGTAGGGGTGAGGTAGTGCCACTCTCCAAAACAGTGGCAGATAGGGTTCGGGACTGACGAGGTCAGTATTCAGTCTGAGATACCTACGGTACCTCCATGTGAAAATGAGGGGAAAGCAGTTGACTATCTGTAGCTGGAGGTCAAGAGTGAAAGTCTGAATTTGAGATACAGATTTCTGAGTAACCATTATATGTGGGTAAACTAAAACAGTAAGGATGGTTAGATCCTACAAGGAGAGTTGAAATAGGGTGGGCAAAAATGAGGCCCCGTTGGGCGCCTGGGTGGCTCAGTTGGTTAAGCGACTGCCTTCAGCTCAGGTCATGATCCTGGAGTCCCTGGATCAAGTCCCGCATCGGGCTCCCTGCTCGGCAGGGAGCCTGCTTCTCCCTCTGACCCTCCCCCCTCTCATGTGCTCTCTCTCTCTCTCTCACTCTGTCTCAAATAAATAAATAAAATCTTAAAAAAAAAAAAAAATGAGGCCCCGCACATCTATTAAGACAAAAAGTAGGTTAATGTTTGCTGAGGGTTGGGGATGGAGGAAGGAAGTGGGAGGGGGGAATGGGGAATGTCTGCTTACAGGTATGGAGTTTCTTTTGACGGTAATAAAAATGTTCTAAAATTAAACTGTGTGATGGTTGCACAACATTGCAGATACACTGAAACTCACTGAATTGTACATTTTAAATAGGTGAACTGTATAACATGTGAATTATAGCTCAATAAAGCTGTTAAAAAAAATTGGGCTCAAGGCAGAACCATGGGAATATCAACATATAAGTAGGAGGAGGATCCAGTGCAGGAACAGAGGGAATCATGGCAAGAAAATGGAGCAAAATTAAGAATATTGTCCAAAAACCTGGGAGAAAAAGTTTCAAAGAGGGATCAGTGGCTAACAGTGTCAAATGCAAAATATGTTGATTAAGTTAAAGACTGACACATTTGATTGAACAATCTGGAACTCACTGGTGCTAAGAGTGATTTTAAGTAGTTGTGGCAGAAGCCAGATTACACAAAGTTATGGAATAAATGAGAGGTGAGGAACAGAAGGTAACAAAGAACCTTTTTCAGGAAACTTTTCTCACCAAGAGAAGAACTGGTGGTATAGGGAGGTTTGTATTGTTTTCAAAGGCAGCACAGAGCAGTCACTCTGGAAAACAGTATGGAGGTTCCTCAAAAAGTTGAACATAGAACTACCCTATGACCCAGCAAATTGCACTACTAGGTATTTATCCAGAGGATACAAACATAGTGATTTGAAGGGGCACGTGCACCCCAATGTTTATAGCAGCAGTGTCCACAATAGCCAAACTGTGGAAAGAGTCCAGATGTCCATCAATGGATGAATGGATAAAGATGTGCAGTGTGTGTGTGTTTGTGTGTATACACATAAATATATGTATATGTATGTATATATGTATCATGGAATATTACACAGCCATCAAAAAGAATGAACTCTTGCCATTTGCAATGACATGGATGGAACTAGAGGGTATTATGCTAAGGAAGTAAGTCAGTCAGAGAAAGACAAATACCATATGATTTCACTCATTTGTGGAATTTAAGAAACAAAAGAGATGAACATAGAGGAAGGGAAGGAAAAATAAAATAAAAGGAAAACAGGGAGGCAAACCATAAGAGATTCTTAACTACAGGGAATAAACTGTTGCTGGAGGAGAGATGGGTGGGAGAATGGGGTAACTGATGGGCATTAAGGAGGGCATCTGATGTAATGAGCGCTGGATGTGGTATGCAACTGGTGAATCATTGAATTCTACCTCTGAAACTAGTAATACAGTATGTGTTAATTAAATTGAATTTAAATTAAAAAAATTTTTTTAAAGACAGCAGATATGATGCTTATGTGTTAGGGAAAAGAGCCTGCAAGGAGGGAGCAATAGAAAATAAATGAGGAAGGGATGATTCATGGAACAACATCTCCAAGAGTTGGGAAGAAAAGGAATTCACGACATAAGCATGAAATATGAGAATGGAGGACGACAGATGGGTTTTTCTATTGGACTGGGAGGAAAGCTTAACATACACTTAGTTTTTAGGGGCCAAAAAGTTTAAAGTGCTATTGCTTGGGGTGCCTGGGTGGCTCAGTCGGTTAAGTGTCTGCCTTCGGCTCAGGTCATGATCTCAGGGTCCTGGGATCAAGCGCCATGTCAGGCTCCCTGCTCAGTGGGGAGTCTGCTTGTCCCTCTCCCTCTGCCCCCTCACTCCTGCTCATGCTCTCTCCCTCTCAAATAAATAAATAAATAAATAAACAAAGTGCTACTGCTTGATGGCATCGATGTTCTCCGTGAGTTAGGAGACAAAAGTCACTGGCCAAGGGTGAAGGAGTAGGCTTGAGGATTTGAGGAGAACATAGACACTTAAAACAATTCTTACAGGAATGGAGCACTGGGTGTTATATGCAAACAATGAATCATGGAACACTATATCAAAAACTAATGATGTATGTTGACTAACATAACAATAAAATAAAATTTTTTTAAAAAGCAATTCTTACGGGAGACAGATTTGCAAGGAAGAAGTTTAAAAGCAGAGACACATCTTGAATACTTTAAAAAACTGTAATATATTTCAAAGCTGATAAAAACCACCTTGTACATAACTAATTGCCTACAAATTTATTATACTTTGCATTAGGATTTGTAATGACCACACTGAACACATGAGCAAGATGTCATAAATCCCTGGACATATGGTATCCGAAGTCAAAATACAACCCAATGATACTTGAGCACTGGATCTGAAAAACATGGTATCCTGCAAAAGCACAGCTTCAGGGCTACAGAAAGGCACACATCCAGTCATTCTCCCAGGCCCTCTGCAGCAGTGGACATGACTTTCCAGTCTCACTACGTGTGAAAAAAGAGTGATCAGGCTGTTTTGCTATAGTTGCCGGAAAAGAAATCAAAAAGCTATTTTTTTGCTTCTCCTGAGAGGGCTCATAGCAGGTGACCTCCTACAGTGTTCAAATAAAATAATGTTATGTCAAGGGCCTTTGCCAACTGTCAAGTAGTATACGAAAAATATTTTTATTGTAGCTGGCATTCACGTATATTTCTTTACAGATTTAAAGGAATGTAGAGCTAGGAACCTCTTTTTTCCTAACCATATCGGCATATTCTGAGCTCTGAAAACAGCCATGTGCCTTCCTAAATCTTTGCCTATCCTCATGTGTTCTGCTGGGGGTTGCTCTCATTTCCTTTCTGTCTAGCCAGATACTACTCAACCTGCATGCTTCAGCATAAATATCCCTGCCTCTTGGGAGGCTTTTCTGATCACCCCATCTAGAAGCAGTCATTTCATCAGAACAATTCCAACCATTCCTTTTCTTTTTTTTTAAGATTTTATTTATTTATTTCAGAGAGAAAGCAAGCGAGAGAGCATGAGCGAGGGGGAGGGGCAGAGGGAGAGGGAGAAGCAGACTACCCTGGGGAGCAAGGAGCGTGACTTGGGACTCGATCCCAGGACCCTGGGATCATGACCTGAGCCGATGGCAGACGCTTAAATGACTGAGCCACCCAGGCATCCCCCAACCATTCCTTTTCTATACATAATTTGTTACTTGGTATTTTTGTTAATTATATCTTCATCTTTACCTGCCTTAATCTCCTAGAAGGCAGGAATCATGTTTTACATGATGCTTTTTTTAGCATGATGCTTTGCACATAGCACAAACATGGCCCGTTACTTCCGGAAGGGGCTTCAATGACCATCTTCATGTTACCAGTGAACACCAACTCTAAGTCTCAGAGACACTAAGAACTTGACCAAGATCACACAGTTAGTGGCACAGCTGGAACCTAAAATCAGGATTCAAACTCTATTCTTACATTCCTTTCATTAAACGAAGACTTGCAATTAGCCTACTTCTATTTTATAAACCAAATCTCAAAAAAGAGTCATTCTTGAGCCTTAAGATTACACAAAGATTCAAACTTCTCTGGAAAAGCTCTTATTTCAACTTTCATTGAGATTGCATTTAATTGGCTTGGATTGCATGGGGAAAAAGTGGGTTTCTCTTCTTCCTTCGTTTTTTTTCCTTTTAGCACTCTGTTTTGTTGCCATGTAGCTAAAGTAAAGATAAATTATATGGTATTGGTGATGCTGGCATAATAAAGGGCGGTGAACAGGGTGAATTTGTCTTTTTTACAAATGTATTGGCTGTACTTGTATACCCTGGCCTTTGATGCTCTTGCCACATTTGCGATTCATACTTGGAAACAGCACAGCAGTTCAGTTACCGTAACAGAAGAAACCAGCAACTATAATATTTCAGCACTGATATCGGAAATGACCTAGAAGTAATAGTCAAGGGCAGGGGCTATACTTCAGACCTTCTGTTAGCCCTACTATCTAACATCACACGTTGTACAGAACAAAAAAGTAAATTTGTTTTGAAAATAACTGCATGAAGATAAATGAATACTATATCATGTATAGAGTTCAATTTATGACTGATTTAATTAGGATAAATTAATTTAGACCTAGAATTTAACTCTAGGCAAAGAATTTATTTATAAAGATAACCCAACTACAAAAGAGAGCTAAATAATAAACTATCATTTTCTCTAATCCACTGAATTGGGTAATTCTCAATGAAATATACACATTTAATGAGAAGTTATGAAATATGGTTATTTTGCTGACTATTCTTGCATGGTTTGATAAAGGTTCACTCTGGGAATATAATGAGGCCAAGAGAGTTTACGTGGAACATCCTTTCATCTAGGATAACTTGGATAATCACTGGAAAAGCCTAAAGGATTAATCTCTTCTGCTTTGTTAGAAATGTCCACTAACAATTCACTCAACTTAGCTTGTCCCTTTCATTGAGAATGTTGGGCATATTATTCTCTGAGCTATGAGTGACACAGTTAAACACCACAGGGCAGACAAAATGTAGCCAGGGAGTTCTTGTCTTACTCAGTCCTTATCTTGCTATGTGACTCTTTGGGAACTGCTTAACTTAACTCTTTTGGTTCCTTTACCTCAAACGGGAAGTGAAGATATTTACTCGAATCCTGATAGATGTACAACACACTCTTCCCCCTTCTTAATGTGAAACAAGGCTTCCCTTATTCCACTGAGCTGATGAATAGGGATCATTTACCACTGTTCACTCTGGGCATTCTCAAAGGGCATTATAATTGTCTTCAGTGAAGTACTCCCAAGACTCTTTCTTGAAATCTAATGGTACCTCAGTTACCCATATCACTTTCTGAAATTTCCTTAAAATCAGAATTGTCACTGCCCGATTTTCACCACAGGAATCCAGGGTAACAGTTAACCATTGTGTAAAGTCACAGCATAAAACATAAATCCTCAGGAAAAGTACCCTTCTTAGATACCCAGATTGAACACCTGCTTTCTACACTGTGTCCTAATTCAGTGTGAAGTCACTTCTCTTCATTGGCTGTTTATGAAAAAAAAAAAAATACTACACAAGTTCTTTATATTCATACATAAAACACATAATTCTATCTATCTCATTGGGTCTTTTTAGTCAGTGAGTTGGAGTTACAGCGTTCAGCCCTTGCTGGTTGGGCTAATAGTTTCACATTCTCATATGCTATTATTAAAATTCTGAGGACTTTTAAGCCAGTAAAGATGAATTTACAAGTATGTCAAGATCAAAAGGGCTGGTAGGTGGTTACAGTTCCAAAACATCTTATAAACATGAATATTATTTAGTTGTAGCTTCATGAGGAGGAAACTGCTGCATGTTGAAGAAATGTGTTCATTATATATTTAATGAAGAAAACAAAGCTGGAGCTCCTCAGATAAGAGATGTGACTTTCTTCAGAAAGCAAAGTGGGTTCTGATGCCATGGTCTCCCCCCCCGACCCCTCGGACAAAGAATTCTCTGACTACCTGGGAAGGTACATCCTGAAATTTCCAGTCCAGTTGGGACTCCTTCCTGGGCATGTAGATAGCAGAAGCAATATCATCTGCCAGGGAAAGCAGCACAGGACTAACGAACTTCTTCAAGGGCTTTCCCAAAGCTTTTTCACATTTCAAAATGAGTCAGCACATCCTAAACTCATTTTCCTCATTTGACCACTATGGAAATGCTGAAAGTGAATTATCTACTTACTGAGATTGGAATGAGGAAGGCACTAACTTCTTAGTTCAATATGATTATGACTTGTCAAAAATCAAAACACTTTTTTTGAGAAATATTTTGCAAGGCTACTACTAAAAAGCAACAAGAATATCCATTATGCCTTCAAATTCTAATTTTTTTAAATGCTGGAATCCAAAAAATTCAGAGGTATTTCTCAAGGAGAAAATCCTTTAAGAAATGGCATTTTGAGAAAAAGGGAGAAGAAAAAATAATTCCCAATGTTTTCCTCAAGGGAAAATGTTTTGTTTGTGGTAAGATATAGAAATATTTTACCAGTGAAGAAAAGAGTGAGGAAACGTGACATTTTCATACAATACAGACTCAGAATTTTCACTTATAAAATAACATTCTTTGTTTGAGTAGTTTATCAAAGAAATTTGGTACAAAAAGGAACACAGGTAGCCCATCAACAAATTAAGCCAATATTGTATTTAATTTCCTGAGAAAAGAAATATTTTTTTCCTTTTTTTTAAGTAGCTCTACACCCAACCTGGGGCCCAAACTCACGTCCCCGAGACCAAGACTCAGCATGCTCCACCAACTGAGTCAGTAAGGCACACTGAGAAAAAAATATTCTAACCAAATCCATTTTGTTATAATTAGTGACTTACATTTTTAATACCAACTCCAGGGCAATTTTTAAAAGCTAGAAAGAAATTCAGCAAATGTTGAATTCCAAACAATGTCCTGAGAATGTGCATTTTTTTCTGCCCAACTCTTGAGTTCTAATTGCCCAGTTCCGTGAAGTGGCACACACTGAGAAATTTTTCATTCATTCAATAAGTATTTATTAAGAACTCACTATATACCAGGCAATAGGGATACAGCCCTAAACAAGAGAGACATGATTCATGTCCTCAAGGAGCTCACAGGCTAGCAGATGAGGCAAATGTGAAGTATAGACAAGATGTCAAACTGGACTAGGGATCTTGTGTGATGAGTTAAAGAATTAAACAACTGCTCCCAGCTTTCCTAACCAAATGCAAGCTCAGGATGAATGCTTAACTCAGAGATAACTGAACAAGACATACTCCTAGCTCAATTTTTGGTATGTGTTTTAGCTGAAATGCCTAATGGCTAATATAATAATCCATAAAAGGATTATCTTAATTCTATCACTTATGTTTATGGAGCTGGTAGTCTCTTTTTAAAATCAAAATCCTAAATTCTGATGTTTGCATCCTGACCATTATTTATTTTTTGTCACATCTAAAGGAGTTATTCTATTAACTAGATATCCAAAAATGTTGCTTCATAATAGACACAGTTTATGTTGTCTCCCACAAATTTCAATTAATTAGTTTAATTAAGAATTCAAATTGTGCAAAGATTTTTATTTTTCCACATTTTTAAATTCAATTTTACAAGATGTAATGATCGCTACCCAGTACTGAATATTTACTATGAACTATGTTTATTTTACGTAGTTACTTGTAAATCTCCCTCTATAACTCTGCAAGGTACTATTGGTCCTATTTTTCAGATAGGGAAACTGAGGTGCTGAGAAGTTAAGAAAGTTTCCCAGAACCACACAGCTAGTTAGTGTAAAGACAAGAATGGAACCTCTTGATTATCTGACTGGTTAATTTTTTCTCTTAAGTATCCTAAATTGGGAACAGCGTTCTCACCCTCCAGGGCCACACGCAATAGAATTACTCACTGTGCAACATTATAATGATATTGCAATAATGCAGTTAAAGCTTTCAAGCAACCAGAGTCCAACAAAACATCTAGGGTGCAATAAAACATCTGACTAACTAGTGAAACGAAATGTGAAATAACTTCTCAGGTAAATGGCAAGGAAATGGAGGGTGTCTAACTATGAAGTCTTTGCTAAAATGAGTAAACTGCACGAAGCATTGTTACCAGTAACCTCCCAGCCTGGCTGTGTGAAACTCTCCTAAAAAGAGAGAAAATTATCTCACACTAAGTGGGGGTTGGCCTGGAAATTCATAAAGGAACGCTGGGCCAGGGAAAGCTTGTGCTTTTCCGTATTGTTCTACCTTCAGTGGGGCTCAGTCCCATAGCAGTCCGCCCTCATCACTGCACCCACATCACCTGCTCACGGAGGTATGGTCCGCCTTCCGAGAGCAAAGACCAGCACACACGATCAGATAAAGCCAGATCACTACCACCACTTTGCAAAAATCCTCAGATGGCCCCAGTAAAACATGGACAGCTTTATGGGTGAATATGAAGGTAAACTTGAGAGCCTAAAATGAAATGCACACGGATCAAATTGCTCTGCACTAACTTCCTAAGAGCTCTCTGTTGTCGGCTATCCAAGTCCAAGGGAACTACCACAGCATCCAGAGAGCTTCCACCGGCAAATGACAGCAAACGAAGCTGAGATCCACCCGGTGGCTAAGTTTCCTGAGGTCTGTAGCGCTTTTAGGGGCTGTCTTTCCCCTCTGGTACAGCGGCCCCGCTACACAAGAAATTCGTGAACACCGTTCGTTTGCTAGGCACTAATGTTGGGGAATTGCTTAAAAAGAAACGTCACTTTCGACTTGGGGGCAGCATGCTCGCCATTCAACGCCCTACTGGTTTCTTAACACGCATATGATTAATATTGGTACTCAGGAAAGAGAACTTCTTCTGACCTTGAGCGTGCGCGCTAAATAAATTACCTCAGAACGAAAGTGGTGGGATCTCATAACAGCATCTGGGGAGAAAAGAGAAAAACGAGACTTCATTTAACTCCCTGTTCTTCACCTGCCGAGTTGCTAATGACTTGCATGAGGGACAAGGGTCGGGAAGGCACCTTCCAGACGCCTTGATTTCGGTGGGGACACACTGTAGGGCGGGGAGGTTATTAGGCCATCGGTCTCTAGGTGAGTTCTCCGAGAGAAGTTTCAGGGAAAGTTCTGGGAGAGTTGGGGAGCCCCGAACTCTCCATGCCTTATTTTCTTACCCCTAAGCTCCAGCGATGGATAGGTGAAGTGAGGATGCCGCAGCCCCGGATTCCGCTCCTATTACCCTTAGGGCTTTAGCAAACTGACACTTGGAATTTGCGTCCGTGCCTCCCCTCCCAGCTCTGGACATCACCGTGGTTATCCCATCCCGGGAGACCGGAGGAAGGCGGTGAGGGTAAAAAGGGCAAGGGACGTTAAACACATAAACGTACTAGGCTTGCGGAGTGGGCAATGATGGGGGTAGGGACCGCGTCGCAGACGCGAGCTCCGCTTCACTCTCCAAATTGGCTTAAATGTTCCTTCTAGTCCGAAGAAACCCGTCGCGGCGTGTCTTACCTCGGCTCCTTGAACGACCCGAAAAGACCGATTTCATCGGATGCCTCCCTTTCTGGAGCCTGCGGTGCCAGCAGCAAAAGAAGACGATGGTGGCGATGGTGCCCAGCAGAAGCAACAAGAGGAAGAGGGCACATTGGATGCTGTAGGGTCTCAGCAAGACGAGGAAAGCCGCGGCGATCATGGTGCGGGCGAGGCGGGGGCGGCTCGGCGGCGGGGCTGGAGGGCGGCGGCACAGGCACCCGTGCCGGGCGCACCACGAAGCGGCGGGCACGGGCGAGCGCGCCTCAGCGCGTCATGCCCGGCGCTCGCGGCCCCGCGCCCAGCCCAATGGCTGCGCACCCCGCGCCAGCCGCGCTATGCGAGTGATCCAGGGCTGCGGGGAGCGCTTGCCATGACTCAGCAGACGGCGACGAGGCAGGGACTTGGCGGCGGGGAGCCTCTCCCCTCCCTCCCCAGGCGCCCCCGCCCCCGTCCGTGCGCAGCCCCCGGGCGCAGCCCCGCCAGGGACGCGGCGGGCTGGGAGGAGCAGCACTGCCGCTGTGGCCACACGGGTCCCGCGCATCGTCTTGCGGCCGCCACCGGCCTCGGCATCCCAGAAGCCGGGCGCACGTGGGTCGGGGCGGGGACGCGGCGCCCGGGCTGCAGCGGCGGCGGCCCGCGGGGGGCGGGAATGGGGCGCCGCGGCGGGGGCTCGCCTGATGACATCACGGCCGGGCTGCGGCAACGCGGGCGCGCGGACATGGCTGCGGCGGCTTCGGCGGCGGCCGCGGGCTGCGCCCGGGCCTGAGTGCCCAGCGCCCTCCCGCGGGGCCGCCCGCCAGTCCGCGCGGTCCGCGGGTACACAGACCCCGCGCCTCTCTGCTCCCCGACACCCGGGGCTTCCACCTATCCAGCCTCCCTGGGCCGAATTGCTGGGGAGCCCGGCGACAGGGGGCGCCAAGGAGCCCGGGGGAAAACCGTGAGGCGCTGGCGGGAGCCTGCAGGCGGTGCTACCCCCACCTCCAACCTCCCCGCGCCCCGCCCCGAGGTTGGGGCTTTGGAGGATGCAGCCGGGTGAGCTATTGCTTGCGGGGGGTTCCTCGCACGCTGAAGCGTGAACACCGGGAAGGGCCTTCCCTGGGAATTGGGGTTTTCCGGGCACGGGAGGCCCACCCTCTCCAAGCCCCTCTAAAGTGGGAGCGCTCCCCAGTAGAACGCTCCGGTCTGCAGACGTGAACTGTTACACCCCCAAACTAGGTGTTATTTCTCAGCCGAGAAATGGGCACTTTAGATCCTCCTGCATCCCTGCGTTTACCGTCAAACCTTGACTCATTCAGTGCGTTTGAAGAGAGAGGCAATTTCAGATTTAGGGAACTGGCAGATAAAGGAAGTTGGAGACTGGCTTGTAAATATTTTGAGGAGAAATATTTTAGGGAGTGTGAGGAAATAATGATCTGCCACGCTCAAAACGCACACATTCCCTCCTGCCCCCTCCTCGTTCTTCATAACCCGCAAAAAGTATATTGTTGATGGCCAGGAGATTTTACAGCGGTCTCTGGTGCAGTGTCAACGCAGAAGGTGTGGCGGGAGCGCTGCAGTGTGCCTTTCTGGGGACAGCCACTGCCACCTGGCCCGGAAGCCTCTGCGGCTGCAGTCTGCGGCATCTTTTGGCCTTGGCCGGCCGGCCGGGTACTTTACCGCGTTGCGCTGCTCCCTAGGCAATGCAGGCATTCCCTGGCGGGGAGGGGTGGGAGGCGGGGAGGGACGGCTGTTTTTTGCTTATTTTGTTTTATTTACTCACATAAGGCAACTGCAATTATAGTGACATAAACTAACACATTATCGCCTTTGTGGAGTCTCTATTAACTACTGAGGTGGACTCTTAGTTTGGCATATTTAAGACACTGAAGAAATTGTCAATAAAAAAGTAATTTGTAAAATTCTGAAAAGCATTTAAAGAATAGATGACAACACTTAAGTTGTATTTGCTTGTGGGATCTCAAAATCGGTATCGTTTTCTAACTATACAAAACCAACTGTACAACTCTGCATAAAAGCTTAACCATTGATGTTTCCAAGGCCTTGAACATATTACCATGTGTAGGCTTTAAAGGAAACTCAAAAAGGCATTGCCTAATGCATTTCCTAAATGCCAGATTCATAAACATGGGAAACCATGGATGAAATTTTCTTACCTACAAGTTGTTTCCTAAAGCAAAATAAACATTCAAGTTGTTGAGACGTGTTGCATCACATTCGGTTGTTTTGGTTTGAAGATGCAAGGACCTTGCTTGCAGATGCTGTATAAGGTGAAAATGTTGAATGTCAAAGAAGAGGCTGTGCTACAAGTCAGGATAGGCTTCATAGGTCCCTGGTACTCGGGGTCGGCCAGGTAGCACTGCAACATGTTCACGTTGCTCAAAGGTCTCCTGCTACCGCAGCCCACTGCAGTGAGAGACTGTATTCCTGTCCATTGTGCAGGAGTATTGAAGAGAATCCTGAGAGTCTGCAATGTGTGGCACATCAGGAAAGGAAGAATTCTTTACTGCATTGACTCCCAGGGACCCGGTAGAATAATTTAAAACAACAAAACTGAATTAACCTTCTGCAAACATTGGCAGAAATATCTAATAGAATTTAGGAAGGTCACTTTTACTTTGTACTTCCCACCAGCTAAAATTTGTGAGTGAGCTAACATGGCCTAAATATCCTTGAAAGGTGTCTAAGATCACAAACACAGCATAGTAACCAATTTGCTCCAAACTCTGCATTTTTAACAACAAAAAGCAACCAAATAACAATTATGGTTTTCTGAGCTATTACTTTAGCACAATTATTATCATCCTGTGTCTTGCTGCACCCATTTGTAAGTTTCAAATACACACAAGAACATCATTTATCTCTCTTGGCAGGCAAATGCCTTAACTGCCATGCAGTAGGATTATAGATATTTCTTTTTAGAGGCATTTGTGTTTGTTCTTTACATCAGTTATCTCAAGGATACTAATAATAAGGAAACCAAATCATTGAAAGAATTTAGTATTCAGGTTCCATTGCTATTTTCTGATTTGTTGCTAATTTATCATTTCCATCTCCAAATAATGGCATGTTATTAATTGCTTCTTTTTTTAAAAAATTTTTTTATTGTTATGTTAATCCCCATACATTACATCATTAGTTTTAGATGTAGTGTTCCATGATTCATTGTTTGTGCATAACACCCAGTGCTCCATGCAGAACGTGCCCTCCTCAATACCCATCACCAGGCTAACCCATCCTCCCACCCCCCTCCCCTCTAGAACCCTCAGTTTGTTTTTCAGAGTCCATCGTCTCTCATGGTTCGTCTACCCCTCCGATTTCCCCCCCTTCATTCTTCCCCTCCTGCTATCTTCTTCTTTTTTTTTTTCCTTAACATATATTGCATTATTTGTTTCAGAGGTACAGATCTGAGATTCAACAGTCTTGCACAATTCACAGCGCTTACCAGAGCACATACCCTCCCCAGTGTCTATCACCCAGTCACCCCATCCCTCCCACCCCACCCCCCACTCCAGCAACCCTCAGTTTGTTTCCTGAGATTAAGAATTCCTCATATCAGTGAGGTCATATGATACATGTCTTTCTCTGTTTGACTTATTTCGCTCAGCATAATACCCTCCAGTTCCATCCACGTCGTTGCAAATGGCAAGATCTCATTCCTTTTGATGGCTGCATAATATTCCATTGTATATATATACCACATCTTCTTTATCCATTCATCTGTCGATGGACATCTTGGCTCTTTCCATAGTTTGGCTATTGTGGACATCGCTGCTATAAACATCGGGGTGCACGTACCCTTTCGGATCCCTACTTTTGTATCTTTGGGGTAAATACCCAGTAGTGGAATTGCTGGATCGTATGGTAGCTCTATTTTCAACTTTCTGAGGAACCTCCATACTGTTTTCCAGAGTGACTGCACCAGCTTGCATTCCCACCAACAGTGTAGGAGGGTTCCCCTTTCTCCGCATCCCCGCCAACATCTGTCATTTCCTGACTTGTTAATTTTAGCCATTCTGACTGGTGTGAGGTGGTATCTCATTGAGGTTTTGATTTGGATTTCCCTGATGCCGAGCGATACTGAGCACTTTTTCATGTGTCTGTTGGCCGTTTGGATGTCTTCTTTGGAAAAATGTCTGCTCATGTCTTCTGCCCATTTCTTGATTGGATTCTTTGTTCTTTGGGTGTTGAGTTTGATAAGTTCTTTATAGATTTTGGATACTAGCCCTTTATCTGATATGTCATTTGCAAATATCTTCTCCCATTCTGTCGGTTGTCTTTTGGTTTTGTTGACTATTTCCTTTGCTTTGCAAAAGTTTTTATCTTGATGAAGTCCCAATAGTTCATTTTTATCCTTGCTTCCCTTGCCTTTGGCGATGTTTCTAGGAAGAAGTTGCTGCGGCTGAGGTCGAAGAGGTTGCTGCCTGTGTTCTCCTTTAGGATTTTGATGGACTCCTGTCTCACATTTAGGTCTTTCAACCATTTGGAGTCTATTTTTGTGTGTGGTGTAAGGAAATGGTCCAGTTTCATTCTTCTGCATGTGGCTATCCAATTTTCCCAACGCCATTTGTTGAAGAGACTGTCTTTTTGCCATTGGACATTCTTTCCTGCTTTGTCAAAGATTAGTTGACCATAGAGTTGAGGGTCCATTTCTGGGCTCTCTATTCTGTTCCATTGATCTGTGTGCCTGTTTTTGTGCCAGTACCATACTGTCTTGATGATGACAGCTTTGTAATAGAGCTGGAAGTCCGGAATTGTGATGCCGCCAGCTTTGCTTCTCTTTTTCAACATTCCTCTGGCTATATGGGGTTTTTTCTGGTTCCATACAAATTTTAGGATTATTTGTTCCATTTCTTTGAAAAAAGTGGATGGTATTTTGATGGGGATTGCATTGAATGTGTAGATTGCTCTAGGTAGCATTGACATCTTCACAATATTTGTTCTTCCAATCCATGAGCATGGAACGTTTTTCCATTTCTTTGTGTCTTCCTCGATTTCTTTCATGAGTATTTTATAGTTTTCTGAGTATAGATCCTTTGCCTCTTTGGTTAGATTTATGCCTAGGTATCTTATGGTGTTGGGTGCAATTGTCAATGGGATCGACTCCTCAATTTCTCTTTCTTCTGTCTTGTTGTTGGTGTATAGGAATGCCACTGACTTCTGTGCATTGATTTTATATCCTGCCACTTTACTGAATTCCTGTATGAGTTCTAGCAGTTTTGGGGTGGAGTTTTTGGGGTTTTCCACATAAAGTATCATATCATCTGCAAAGAGTGAGAGTTTGACTTCTTCTTTGCCAATTTGGGTGCCTTTTATTTCTTTTTGTTGTCTGATTGCTGTGGCTAGCACTTCTAATACTATGTTGAATAGCAGTGGTGATAGTGGACATCCCTGCCATGTTCCTGACCTTAGGGGGAAGGCTCTCAGTTTTTCCCCATTGAGAATGATATTCACTGTAGGTTTTTCATAGATGGCTTTTATGATATTGAGGTATGTACCCTCTATGCCTATACTCTGAAGAGTTTTGATCAAGAAAGGATGCTGTACTTTGTCAAATGCTTTTTCTGCATCTATTGAGAGGATCATATGATTCTTGTTCTTTCTTTTGTTAATGTATTCTATCACGTTGATTGATTTGTGGATGTTGAACCAACCTTGCAGCCCAGGGATAAATCCCACTTGGTCGTGGTGAATAATCCTTTTAATGTACTGTTGGATCCTATTGGCTAGTATTTTGGTGAGAATTTTTGCATCCATATTCATCAGGGATATTGGTCTGTAATTCTCCTTTTTGATGGGGTCTTTGTCTGGTTTGGGGATCAAGGTAATGGTGGCCTCATAAAATGAGTTTGGAAGTTTTCCTTCCATTTCTATTTTTTGGAACAGTTTCAGAAGAATAGGTATTAATTCTTCTTGAAATGGTTGGTAGAATTTCCCTGGGAAGCCATCTGGCCCTGGGCTTTTGTTTTTTGGGAGACTTTTGATGACTGCTTCAATTTCCTTAGTGGTTATAGGTCTGTTCAGTTTTCTATTTCTTCCTGGTTCAGTTTTGGTAGTTGATACATCTCTAGGAATGCATCCATTTCTTCCAGATTATCTAATTTGCTGGCATAGAGTTGCTCATAATATGTTCTTATAATTGTTTGTATTTCTTTGGTGTTGGTTGTGATCTCTCCTCTTTCATTCATGATTTTGTTGATTTGGGTCATTTCTCTTTTCTTTTTGATAAGTCTGGCCAGGGGTTTATCAATCTTCTTAATTTTTTCAAAGAACCAGCTCCTAGTTTTGTTGATCTGTTCTACTGTTCTTTTAGTTTCTATTTCATTGATTTCTGCTCTGATCTTTATTATTTCTCTTCTCCTGCTGGGTTTAGGCTTTATTTGCTGTTCTTTCTCCAGCTCCTTTAGGTGTAGGGTTAGGTTGTGTACTTGAGACCTTTCTTGTTTCTTGAGAAAGGCTTGTATTGCTATATACTTTCCTCTTAGGACTGCCTTTGCTGCATCCCAAAGATTTTGAATAGTTGTGTTTTCATTTTCATTGGTTTCCATGAATTTTTTTAATTCTTCTTTAATTTCCTGGTTGACGCATTCATTCTTTAGTAGGATGCTCTTTAGCCTCCATGTATTTGAGTTCTTTCTGACTTTCCTCTTGTGATTGAGTTCTAGTTTCAAAGCATTGTGGTCTGAAAATAGGCGGGGAATGATCCCAGTCTTTTGGTACCGGTTGAGACCTGATTTATGACCCAGGATGTGATCGATTCTGGAGAATGTTCCATGGGCACTAGAGAAGAATATGTATTCCGTTGCTTTGGGATGGAATGTTCTGAATATGTCTGTGAAGTCCATTTGGTCCAGTGTGTCACTTAAAGTCTTTATTTCCTTGTTGATCTTTTGCTTAGACGATCTGTCCATTTCAGTGAGGGGGGTGTTAAAGTCCCCCACTACTATTGTATTGTTGTCGATGTGTTTCTTTGCTTTTGTTATTAATTGCCTTATATAATTGGCTGCTCCCATGTTAGGGGCATAGATATTTACAATTGTTAGATCTTCTTGTTGGATAGACCCTTTAAGTAGGATATAGTGTCCTTCCTCATCTCTTATTACAGTCTTTGGTTTAAAATCTAATTTGTCTGATATAAGGATTGTCACCCCAGCTTTCTTGTGGTGTCCATTAGCATGGTAAATGGTTTTCCACCCCCTCACTTTAAATCTGGGGGTGTCTTTGGGTCTAAAATGAGTCTCTTGCAGACAGCATATCAATGGGTCTTGTTTTTTAATCCAATCTGATAGCCTGTGTCTTTTGATTGGGGCATTTAGCCCATTTACATTCAGGGTAACTATTGAAAGATACGGATTTAGTGCCATTGTATTGCCTGTAAGGTGACTGTTACTGTATATTGTCTGTGTTCCTTTCTGGTCTATGTTGCTTTTAGGCTCTCTCTTTGCTTAGAGGACCCCTTTCAATATTTCTTGTAGGGCTGGTTTCGTGTTTGCAAATTCCTTTAGTTCTTGTTTGTCCTGGAAGCTTTTTATCTCTCCTTCTATTTTCAATGAAGCCTAGCTGGATATAGTATTCTTGGCTCCATATTTTTCTCATTTAGTGCTCTAAATATATCCTGTCAGTCCTTTCTGGCCTGCCAGGTCTCTGTGGATAGGTCTGTTGCCAATCTAATGTTTCTACCATTGTAGGTTACATATCTCTTCTCCCGAGCTGCTTTCAGGATTTTCTCTTTGTCTCTGAGACTCGTAAGTTTTACTATTAGATGTCGGGGTGTTGGCCTATTTTTATTGATTTTGAGAGGGGTTCTTTGTGCTTCCTGGATTTTGATGCCTGTTTCCTTCCCCAAATTAGGGAAGTCCTCTGCTATAATTTGCTCCATTATACCTTCTGCCCCTCTCTCTCTTTCTTCTTCTTCTGGGATCCCAATTATTCTAATGTTGTTTTGTCTTACAGTATCGCTTATCTCTCGAATTTTGCCCTCGTGATCCAGTAGTTGTTTATCTCTCTTTTTCTCAGCTTCTTTATTTTCCATCATTTGGTCTTCTATATCACTGATTCTCTCTTCTGCCTCATTTATCCTAGCAGTTAGCGCCCCCATATTTGATTGCACCTCATTAATAGCCTTTTTGATTTCTACTTAGTTAGATTTTAGTTCTTTTACTTCTCCAGAAAGGGTTTCTCTAATAACTTCCATGCTTTTTTCAA
Source organism: Halichoerus grypus (assembly GCF_964656455.1). NCBI lineage: Eukaryota > Metazoa > Chordata > Mammalia > Carnivora > Phocidae > Halichoerus > Halichoerus grypus. The sequence goes on along the minus strand of NC_135720.1, from coordinate 93,308,342 downwards.
GCCCAGCTAGTATCTTTAAAGTGATGATTCTGAACTCTAGATCTGACATCGTACTAATGTCCGTATTGAGTAGGTCCCTGGCAGTCGGTACTACCTCTTGTTCTTTTTGTTGAGGTGATTTTTTCCATCTTGTCATTTTGTCCAGAGGAGAATAGATTAATGAGAGAACAAAATGCTAACAGGGTAACAACGTTCCCAGAAAACATACTCTAAACAAATCAGAAAAGACCTGAAGCAGTGGGAAAAGAAAGGAAAAGAGAGAAAAAAGAAAAAGATAAAGATAAAGATAAAAATAAACAAAAACAAAAACAGAACAAAACAAAAAAAAACAGAATGTGATCAAATATGATCAGGCTGGTATATAGATCAGTGCCACACACTAGATTTTGGGTGTATTTTGGTCTGTTAAAAGAAAGTGCCTCCCAAAATTTTAAAGAAAGAAAAACTTGTATATGTACAAAAATAAGGGTTGATATGATGAAGGGATGGAATATGACTGTAAAGATGGAAATCATAAAAAATTTTATAAAAGGAATTGATAAGAAGTTGTTTGAAAAAAGAAAGAAGAGGATTAAAAAAAAAAGAAAAAAAGGGAGAGAATGTGATCAGGCAGGGGAGTAGAAAAAAACCATACACTAGAGATTTAGGGTATATTTTGATCTGTTAGAAGAAACTATCTCAAAATTTTAAAGAGAGAACAACTTATATATATATGCCAAAAATAAGGGTAACTACTATGAAGGGATAGAATATGACTCTAAAAATGAAAAATAAAAATGTTTTTTTAAAAAAGGGATTGATAAGATGTTGGTTGAAAAAGGGAAAAAGAAAAATTCAAAAAAAAAAAGTTAAAAAAAAAAATTTAACTTTGAAAGACTAAAGAATCATGGTAAAAAAGCCATGAATTCTATGTGCATTATTCCCCTAGCACTGGAGTTCCGCCGTTCTCATTGATCGGTAAACTTGGTCTTGGCTGGCTGTTCTCGCTGATCTTCTGGGGGAGGGGCCTGTTGCCGTGGTTTCCAAAAGTCTTTGCCGGAGGCGGAATTGCCCCGCCCTTGCCCAGTCCAGGCTAAGTAATCTGCTCGGTTTGCTCTCCAGAGCTTTTGTTCCCTGCAAGCTTTCCGTACAGCTTTGGAGGCGGAGAGTGAAAATGGCGGCCTCCCAGTCTCCGACTCGGAGGAACCGAGAACTCGGGCCCCGCTCCTCAGTGAGCCCCCAGAGAAAAGCAGTCAGTCACTCCCGTCTCCCCGGTCTCCGGCCGCACTCCATGCTCACCTGGCCTGTGACCGCGCGTTTCTATCTCTGGCACCCGACCCCGGGTGGAGTCTCCAAACCCAGCAGATCCCCGCGGTGCGCTCCCGCACCTCTCCTCCTGGGGGAAGAAGGTGAGTCTCCCAGTGTCTGCCGCTTGTTGGGTCCCTGCTGGAGGAGCAGTGGCCCGACTGTGCCGCGGATCACGGTTTATGGCAACCCCGAGCTGAGAGCCCGCGCCTGGGCTCCGTCTCTGTAGCCGGCTTCCCTGCTCCGATACCTGGGAGCTCTGCCGCACTCAGGCACCCCCGGACTTTCTGTGACCCCGAGGGTCCTGAGACCACACTGTCCCGCGAGGGTTCCACCCCCCACTTAGCCACCAGAGTGACGTCCCTCAGCGGAGCATACTTCTAAAAGTTCCAATTTTGTGCTCCGTGGCTCTATCACTTGCCAGAAGCGGCAGATGGAGGCCCCTCCCCCGCAGTCTATCCTCCCGAACATTGCCTCGGATTCACTTCTCCGCACATCCTACCTTCCAGAAAGTGGTCGCTTTTCTGTTCAGAGAGTTGTTGCTCTTCTTTTCTTCGATCTCCTGTTGAGTTCATAGGTGTTCAGAATGGTTTGATCCCTATCCAGCTGAATTCCTGAGAGGAGATGAAATCCAGGTCTCCTACTCCTCCGCCATCTTGCTCCGCCTGTTATTAATTGCTTCTTTCTGTGTGTTTATGTGATGCTAATGCATTGTGGAATTTAATAAATATTAAATCAGCCAATCAATCCTTTTTGGAAGTTAATTTAGTAGAATTCATATATTTTCTTTCTGCTAGGTTTTCATTACAAAAAATAATTGACATTATATCAAAGTCACAAAAAATTAAGGTTTGGCAGTAGGAATGGAGGAGGAAGGTCCTTGATCAAATGTTTCATACGAAGAAATGAACAACCAAGATGGAAAAGTATAGATAATTTTTTGACTTTTTATGCTAGTGAGTTAGCACTGTCACCCAAGGGAAAACAAATGAGTTGATAAAAATGGCTAAGAGTGTTTGGTATCAAGTATGTAGAAGATGATCCATCATGCAGCCCTTCTTCCCTTTGGATTCTCAACCAAATTGAAAATGCACATAAGGAACCAAAAGGAAATTAAAATAGTAACTTTACTCAGGGTAAATTCAGATTGAAGAACATGGCTTAGATCCAAGGCCAAAATGGGACATCTTATTCCTTTTCCCCTAACTCTGTGTACCCACCCAGTCACAGCTGAAGAACTACAGGCCTTCCCAACACTAGGGCACCAGGATACTACTTCTTACCTGGAGACCAGAAGCCAAAAAGAGCCTGACACTCTCCCACCCATGAGGCTTGCAGTATGACTGAGCAAGAACAGGACCATATGTGAGAAGGGGACTTTCAGACATCAGCCCTGCCCACTAGTGGCTGGAAGGCCCTCCCTGATTTCCCCCATCACTGAGTTATTCACCTGCCAAAATAAGAGTGAGTAAGGGGCTTTAATAAAAAGAAAGAAGCTCTGCAGTATTTCTCTAGAGATAGGAAGTTGTGGCACAAATTCCTAATTTATGGGTCAGAAAGAAAAGAAGCCTCCATCCTAATCTGTGTAGGGGCCAACTGAGAAAAAGGGAAGAAATGAAGATGACTCAAGTTTTGAGCTAGGGTGGAAGGACAGTTCTGAAGGAAAAGATGACAAACTGAGTCTTACATCCATTGAGGTAGAGGTATTGGAAGGATATCCATGTGAAATTATCCAGCAAGCACATGGAAACATGGGTGGAGAGGTTAGAACCAGAGACAGACTGGGAGTCATCAACATGAATTATAGTTGAGGTCATGGATATGGACAAAATGACTAAGGGAGAGAAACTATAGAAAGAATTGGAATCAGAACTTTGGAGATGACTTCCATTTGTGGACTGGAGAAGGACAGCAGAAAGCAAGTCTGTGGAAGCCCAAATAGGAAGTGTTCCAATTTAGTGGCTTTCTAGAACAGACGCACAAATGGGAGGTTAAGGCGTGTGAGGACTGAGGATTGGTGACTAGGAGACCTCTGCAAACCTTCCAGAGAACTTATTCATCCTAGTGGGAGAGGCTAAAACCAGTCGTTAACGGATTGAAGAGGGAGTAGGAGGTGAAAACAGGAGAGAGCCTCTGTCCACAAACTTTGGAGAAATTTAACTGTAAAAGTTAAATTCTAGCTCTAAAAGGTAATTCATCTAAAAAGGATGAGTAGAATCATGATTAAAGCCTGAGTAATGGCTTTTTTAATTTTTTTTTTTTTTTTATCAGGATGGGGTACGTAAGCAAGTTTCCAGGGAACCTGAGAAATGGAACCAGCAGTGGGAGAGAAATTAAGAGTTAAAGAAAGGGGAGAAGGGGTATTCTTCTGGGCATTTATGGTTTAGCTGTTTAGCATATCTGTAGTCCCCCAGATGGGTTCTTTCTGCTCTTCGCTGCTTTTGACTCCTCAGTTAACACTGACCCAGACTAGTTAGGATGACTCCCTGCCCATGGTCTCCTCCCCACTAACCCTAGCTACTAACACTCAGACTAGAGGAAAGATTTTTAGGGAAAGATAAAGAATACCTTGGAATGGAGCCCAGATTATCTGTAAGCTTTTATTACAAACCTAAATGGAAGTGAGTATATTACCCAGCTGGTAATCACATAATGTAATTACATTGAAATATTACCCTCTTGAAAGCAAAAAGTTTAGGTAAGAATGGCTCTAGCAACAAATTTTTAGAAATAAGTCATACTAAGTTTGGACTGGTAACCTACTTGTTCCTAGGTAAAGTTTTCTACTCTCAGAATTTAAGTGGCATAAAAGGAAAATTGAGAGGCATCTGAAGAAACGTGTTGTATGGCCTATGTATTCCCAAATCATTTTTCATAACAATCTGAGACCAAGACCTGTGCCAACAAAGCATGGGTTCTTGTATTGAAAGGTAAAGGAGCTGCATCATCTAGAAGAAATTACATCGTCTAATGTAATGTTGGAGGCAGTCTCAAGTGAATTTTTCCAAATTGTTCTTGTAACATTTTAGAAATTTTAGAGCCTAATTAGGATTTGTTGTCCTATGGGTTGCAGAATCCCGAATAATATTGTTGGGGTGGGGGGAATGTTCTTTTTTGTGAACATTACAGGCTTCTCAAAAAAGTCTACTGAGTCTGAGAGTTTAAAAAAATGTCAGTATAATTGAATTCATCTATCCTATAAAGCTTTGCAGACAGTTTTTGGAAAGTAATCATTTATTATCCACTAGCAAATAGAATTCATTTATATAATTTCTAATATTGAGTGTGGGATTAGTCATGCAGCAAAATACTGAGTCATTTAGCCAGAAAATTTACTCATAGTTGTATGAACTGCCAATGGAAAATTTGAGAGCTGTTCATAAATCAAATTATAAAGCTCTTAGAGTTATAAATCACTGAGCAGCATTGCTCATTATCATTCAGACAGCGTAAAATATTTCTACCATTTCTAAGTAGGGGCAATTTACAAAGCAAGTTTGAAAGCTGAAGTTAGTGCCTTCCAGTTCCAACGTAAGGGTTACAAGCATTTATACATTCTCAAGTGAAAAAAGAAAAAAAGTAGGGTAAGAAGTTTATAGTTGCATAGTAAATATGAGATGAATAAAATCTTGACTAATGTTTGTGAATGAAATTCCAAATTGTGTTAATGAAATGACAGCAACATCTAATAGCTAAATTTCCTCCATTTCTTATAATTTTTTGTAGCACTTTTACATTAAATATTTTCTGCCAATAGATTTATATGCTAATTCATTAGCATGCTGATAGCCTGAAAGAATAATGTCACTAAGACAGCAGAGGTAACAAGAACAGAGAACTTAATGAGTAACTGATGATTAGTAAAAAAATGTTTCAGTAACACACTATTCCAAAGGTTATTGAAATTATCCCAATGTAATGACATCCTGTGGATCTATAACAGAAAGAAAAGTATATCTTAAAATGTCTTTGTTAACCCCAAAAAGTTTTTGGGGTAAAATAGGGAAACAAACAGCAAACACACTAAATTTGAATATAGTGGAGTTTGTATTTCAATGAAGAAAACCCAAAACCTAAAGCCTGTTCTTGCTGTCCTATCTGCTGCAGGAGTTCTGGAATTAATGGACTTGGAATTAATGAATGGACTTCTAGGATCCTGAAATTATATATAAAAATGTGGGTCTCTTTTGGGGACCATGGTCCATAGTTTTCATCAAGTTCTTAAAGAGTTATTAAGAACAAAAGAGAGGGATGCCTGGGTGGCTCAGTTGGTTAAGCGTCTGCCTTCAGCTCAGGTCATGATCCCAGGGTCCTGGGATGGAGTCCCGCACTGGGCTCCTTGCTCAGCGGAGAGCCTGCTTCTCCCTCTGCCTGCTGCCCCTCCCCCCACTTGTGCGCTCTCTCTCTCTCTCTCTCTCTCTCTCTCTCTCTCTGGCAAACAAATAAAATCTTAAAAAAAAAAAACAAAATAGAGAGGGAGGAAGGGAAGAAGCGAGGGGGAGAGAGGGAGAGGGAGAGAGAGAATTATCAGAACCATACAGATCCAAAGAGATTCCAAGGCTTCTGCAGTATCAAATGCTTCTCTCAGTCCATCAACATTAGCATCACCTAGGTACCTCCTTGAGACTGGGAGAAGAGTCTTAGCATGAGCAGAGGAATTTCTCAACTCTAATATATAAAAGTTCTGGGACATCTCCCAAATGCAGGCAAATGCTGCCCACCCTGAGACTAACTGGAGATGATGTGCTGTGAGTTTCCTGTCCTCTTGCAACTTTGAACAGATTAGGAAAGAGAAAAATGAGTTCCCTAAGGTTAACTCTCATTGAGATATTGTTCTAACCCTGAAAAGGAAGACTGTGTTAACTATCTAGGACCACTTCCACAGACTGCTGTCATGGGAAGGGCTAACTTGATTCCTGAGCTACCTTCAGACCAGTTAAGCATCCCAATTTATATCTAGATATTTGGATGCATAAACCCATTCTGAGCCAAAAACACTGGTACTAAAATTTGGTCTTGAGCTCAGAGTCTGCAAGGACTCCATAGTCTTAAGGCTTAAAAGAAAGGCAGAAGGACTTAATATCAGGCTCCCCAAAGCTACTCCTAGACATCCTGGCAAATGTAGCAATTACTTTTCCTAAATCCTGCCTCAAGTCACAGTCTATGAAGCTTTTCACCATTCATCCTTCTATGGAGACTTGGTAACTGGGGCCCTCAATCCCACCAGGATAATTCCTTTATTTGGTATGGAAGACCTCCTGTCCATGCCAAGTGCTCAGCTCCATCCACCTGTATCTCTAGCTTCCCACACTTGCCATACTTATGAACCTTGACTCCACCGCACCACCATATTTTCAGAACATTGGATCTCATTGTCTTATCACTGTGATCCCATTCTGCCACATCATGAGGCTTATTATTTCATCATGTGACTTTCTCACTCCAGTGGGCAGGCCCAGTTTCCAGGGGTGTTCTGATCTCTCGGTTTGGCTGGTTCTATTTCCTCCAAGTTCCCTTCTGACCCTCTAGCCTATGAAGGGTTTAGTGGCACAACATTCATGCGTTCCACACAGAGACCAACTTTGAACTGACGCCATTTATTGAGTGGCTCAGACTCTTCGCTCTAGTGAGCACCATTCTTTGCACAATTTCATTTTGTGGCCATTTGAAATGAGGCAGGAATCCTCCTTGAGAAGACACGGTAGGACTGCGAGTAGTGTACCAGACCCCCTGGCGGTCTGCCACCTGCGAGCTGTTGAAGTCTGGGTCTTAGTGCCTAGATTAAGGGGCACCAGCAGCAGCACCCTGGGAGTTGGTCGGTATAATCTTATCCACCTCTCTCTCTCTCTCACTCAAACAGCATGGGACACCATGTCCTGAGCTTCCTCGTTACTGAATGATTATCCTGGGGTGGACTACCAAGTTGTTTTAGTAGTAGCTAACACTTGCTGAGTATCTATTCTCTGCTAAGTTTCTGCTAAATGTTTTTACATACATTTACTCATTTAATCCTCACAGCAACCATGGGTAAGTACTACTCATCTCTTTATAGATAAGGACCTTGAGGCTTAGAGATATAGAATTTCCCCCAAGATGGCAAATGCCATCACGATTCTCCAGCACTTCAAAAACCATACAGTTTCTGTTGCATGCTTTTCATTTACACTGCCTCCCTGCCCACTGTAGCCTCACCCCTAAAGGAATTCCTCCCAGTTAGGTTTGCTGGGCAGCTACCCTATCTCTCTTCTGACTGTCCTTAGACTAACCCAAACCAGATGAATGAGGGCCAACCAGACACTCCAGCAGTATATCAACTGTTTCCCAGCACACGAGGGATCTGCTCCTCCCTTTTAGCCTATGAAGGATTTGCCTAGACCACTTCCTCTATCCTTCAATGCAGCAAGACTTCTTTTGTTGAAAAATTATAGATCCATTCTTATTATTTCATTGCCCCATCACTATCACTTGGGTAAATTCAAGTCAGCACCTCCAGGAAGCTAAACAAGTTTGGGGGGGCTAAGCAGAGTCCCACTTTGGAAAAAGGCCTCTGTTAGAGACCATCTGACTGTCTTTCCTAAAAAAGATAGCTCTTGGGGTGCCTGGCTGGCTCAGTCGGTGGAGCATACAACTCTTGTTTCAGGGTCTTGAGTTCAAGCCCCATGTTGGTATGAGCCTACTTTTAAAAAAATGGATAGCCCTAATAATTTGTCTTTATATTTTTAAATAAGACTGTGGTTTGTTTAACATAGCATCATAGGCATCCAGATTAATTAACTATGTTTCTTAATGCCTCCCCCACCACTGCTGCTTGTAAACATCCCCCCCCATACACACATACACACACACTACATGTTTGATCTAAGCTTGTATAAGGGGGATCTGGGTCTTTTTCCTTCAGTTACTAATAAAAATACTACTATTAATAAACTAAATAAATAAAATAATGAATATGCTATTAATATACCTACGATATCAACTCATGATGGGGTACTGTTATTATTCACAGATGGGGAAACAGAGACAGAAATGTTACGTGATTAGTAAGTATTGGATCTATGGTTAGGGATCCGGACAGTTTGATTGATTCTAGGTCCTGTGTGACCCTGCTTTATCATCTAATATATTCACAAAAGATTCAGACTGGAAGAGTCTCTCGAGTGACCTACATAGCAAGAAAACAAACAAAAAAAGGTATTTCACTAAGCTTTCAATCCTTTGGTAGGAGGACAGGTTTAGTCTCCCCCTTCTTTCTGTGAACAGGAGGTATATCTGCCTGAGGTTCTGCCTCCCTTGGCTGTTTGAGCCATTTCTCTACTGTGGAATCAAGAATTCACAACCTTGTCCCAAAATGCCACCACCTCTGAGCTCCCTGTTCCTCTCAGTCTTTGACACTCCTGAACCTTGAGGTTGGCTCCCTCACTTTGAACTCACTGTATTCATCTATCATACTTCCTTGCTTTTAGGTAGCTTTCTAGACTTCAGCTGGATTAAGTAGATCCATTCCATTTCCTTGGGCTTCCTTTTTCCATCAATACTTGCATTCTCCAACCTTTTCTAAATTCCTAGTCCTGACTTGCCTTATGGCTGCCCACACCCAGGCTTGGCAATACAGGTAACAGAGAGGAGATGGTCTCTTACATTTCCTCCCATCTTCATTATTCTATGAATCTATTGAAGAAAAATACTGTCACTCATAAAGACACATGAATGTATTTTTCTAATGACCTATATATAGGAGGTAGAGAAATAACTTAATAAAAAAATGTGAAATGTAGCTGATCATTGCTTTTTTTTTATTTTGCTTTATGTTGCTTTAACATGGTATGAAAGAAAATTAGAGTGAGAAAATTGTTGGTAGTAGATGAGGGGGCAAACCACTTAAGGTGATTTATTAAGTAAATTATCTGAAATATGTGACTCAGCACATTATGTTTAGACCTCAGCTTTTGAAACTATAAAGGTACAAAAATAATAGAGACTATCTAAATGGTAACCAACTATTTCATTAATATATATTAATATAGGGTATAATGGGGCAGATATTTCAAAGAGAAATTGGTTTCTCCTTTCATGTTATAATTGATATGATAAATTAATATTCAAAAGTTGATTCACTCCTCATTTTTAATGCATAGTCATTGATTCTTGCATCAGAACTATTACATTTCGTGAATTTTAGAAGTTGGTCTAAAATTTAATGTTCTAGAGTACAATTACTTAAAGCAAAAAGCATAATGATCTCATCTTGCCCTCAACTTTCAAGATGAATAGAATGTCCTGCATTAATCAAGAAAATATGAAATGGAAGATGATTTACATGACTTATAGTTATTCTAAAATAGAACTTTTAATTGATTCTTATTTTTCTTTATGTTTAACTTGGCATCTGTGTTTCTGATAAATGGGGAAAAGTCGCATCAATACCGAGGGTTGGTGGGGGTGCAGGGAAGATAGTAACAGAAAAATAGCCAAGGAAAAACTACTCACAAAAACTGGTATTTCTTAGAAAATATTTTGGAGGCCCTAGAACCACAGGAAAACTCGTCCAGAGTCTCTTTAAGTTTTGCATATACTTTCTTGTGCAAGCTTTCAGACAATTCCACACATGGCTACAGGCTTTTCATAGACAACTGGTGGAGATAAATGACATTGTGGAACAGGTAAAGATTGTCTTCCACCATTCCCAGCCTCTGATTTCTGTGCTAATACCTCTCTGCTATAGAAGTCTTCTTCCTGAATATATCAAGATGAAAGTAAACCGGTCACCCTAACTGCAGATAAGACAAAAGCTGGGTCATTTAGCACCTTGCCAGGTCAGGAGCAACAGAGAAACTGAGAGAGTGCATTACATGTAGTAAGGGTAAGAATGTTTCATGAAGTTTTGTTTTAGTTTTGTGTGTGTATTTCCTGGATCAAAATGTAAACTGTATTTTTCACTGTGAACTGCCAAAAAATGGTTGAAAGCCGCTGACTTATATTATCCAACCAAACACATATCATGGGTGTTCTCATGGCTGTGTTTATGTTTAATTTCACATCCTACAAGTACTACCTTGGGAATTAATGAAACGCTGTCTGCTAGCAAAAAATAAAGAGGGGATGATAACTACATGGTGAATTTTCTACTATTAGGAACTAAGAGGAGTATTTAATACATTACCAAGTTCACAACATCCTTTCTGAATTTGTTAATTAGCAGGTAGTATAAACATTGAATCATCTGTTTGTGGATGTTTTAACAGAATATTGGCCTGAAGTCTACTGAAAAGTAGTCATTCTAAAAGAAGTTAGATATGTCCCTGCTGGTCAGTCTTGAAAGAATTGTGTGTTTTTGAAGAAACTTGAGATTTGCTCTGTAACTAAGATTTTAGTACAGGTAGGGATATTACAAAAACAACATTTTTATAAACTAATTTTCTCCAATTTTCTTATTGTGGTAAAAACATATAACATAAAATTTACCATCTTAACCATTTTAAGGTGTATAATTCAGGGGCATTAAGTATATTCACATTGTTGTGCGACCATCACCACCATCCATCTCCAGAACCCTTTTCATCTTGCAAAACCGAAACTCTATACCCATTAAACAATAACTCCCTATTCCCTTCCCTCCACCCCTGGGGTTATCCTCAACCCCAGTGACCTAGGAGTCTGGTATCTGTCACCATCACTAAATGATACTTAACAGGTCCCTATCAGTTAAATCTGGCAAAATTCAACTTTATCAAATAATAATAATTTGCTGTAGGATCTTACCTGCTGTATATTATGTCTCTCAAGTACTGTTCTTAATTTATTAGTAGTAATGTACAGTGAAGTAAGGCACTGAGGCAAAAGAAGTTAAAGCAGCTGGCTTGCTCTGCAGGAAAATGAAGATGAACAAAAAGAAAGCAGATGATACAGTTTAAACTCCATTTAAGTATGATAACTGAGCCCCCATGGGGTTCAGCAAACTACTGCTCATCTGCCTGCCACCTGTTTTTATGCAGCATGCAAGCTAAGAATGTTCTTTACATTTTTAAATAGTCGAAAAAAATCAATATAAGAACAACATGCCATGATATGTGAAAATTTTGTAAAATTAAAGTTTCAGTGTCCATAAATAGTTTTAGTGGAACATACCCACACTGAGGTTTTTGCATCTTGTTATGGCTGCTTTCATGCTATGAGGGCAGACTTGAGTAGTTGTGACAGAAACCGTATGAGGCAATCTTATCACTTTGTACTGCTGCTCAGGGCCCCACAAATCACAGTAATGCAGTTACGATAACTTCACAGTGTTTCAGTATCATGCATATTATCACATTGTGGCATTTTATCTTATTTTTTTATTACTGGTGCATGCCAATCATGTCAAAAAACAAAAAAAAGAGAAAACTGTATTTCATGCTTTTAAAGCCACAGGCTTATTTTGTTATCAAATCAGGTGGCAAAGCCTTGTGTTTATGATCCAGTGATACCGTAAGTGTGCTAAAAGAACATGATATGTGTCAATATTACCAAACTAAGCACTCATCACAATATTTCCAATTCACAGGACAGCAACTGTAAAAATAAATAAATAAATAAATAAATAAATAAATAAATAAATAAAGCAAAATGAAATATCTCGTCCCAGTAGAATTTCTTCACAAAGATAAGAAATGGAGGTGCCTGGCCGGCTCAGTCAGTGGAGCATGCGACTTTTGGTCTTGGGGTCATGAGTTCAGGCCCCACATTGGGTGCAGAGCTTACTAAACAAACAAATGAAACAAAACAAAATGAAATGAAATGAAAGTGAGTCTGCATCTGAAATAAGTTTCTGAGTGGTTCATTTGTTAGCCACACAAGGAAAACCATTAACAGATAGTGAGTTAATTAAATCATGCTTGATTGCAGTAGCTAAAGACATGAACCTGGAAAAAAAATAAACTTAACTTAAGATCATTAGACTTTCAGCAAAAGCAGTTGCTCAAAGAACTGAGAACATCAGGAACAACATAATAATCAATTTAAAAACAGGGCAAATGACTTTGAGTTTTTCTTGGTGCTTGATGAGTCAACAGATGCTACTGATACCACTCAGTTGTTCTTGTTTATTTGGGAGTAATTGCTGAGTTTAGAGTGACTGACAAATTAGCCTCTATAGTCTTTGTGAAACAACTACAGGAGACAGTATTTTCAAAGGAGTTGAGAAAACAATGATTAAATACAACCTGAAGTGGAATCTACTAAGATGTGTTACAACCGATGGTGGTAAAAATGTGTGTGGAGCAGAAAAGCGTTTAGTCGGACAAATTTACAAAACTTGTGAAAATATAAGGTGTTTAAAGCCTACTGTTATTCATTCTATTATTTATCAGCAGGTACTTTGCAGAAAACATTTGAACTTACTACATCTTTTTTTAAATAGCTTTATTGAAATATTATGCATATACCATGCAATTCACCCATTTGAAGTGTATAATTCAATATTTTTTGTATATTCACAGAGTTGTGCAACCATCACCACAATCCACTTTTTAAGAAACATTTTTGTTCTCTCTAAATGAAAGGACATTCTTTTTTTTTTTTTTTTTTTTTTTAATTTTTTTTTTTTTTTAAGATTTTATTTATTTGCAAGAGAGAGAACGAGAGACAGAGAGCATGAGAGGGAGTGAGAGGGAGGAGGGTCAGAGGGAGAAGCAGACTCCCTGCCGAGCAGGGAGCCCGATGTGGGACTCGATCCTGGGACTCCAGGATCATGACCTGAGCCGAAGGCAGTTGCTTAACCAACTGAGCCACCCAGGCGCCCAATGAAAGGACATTCTTATATGCATTAGCAATCATACCTACTCCCCACCCCCACAATCTCTTACCCCTAAGAACCCACCAATCTATTTTCTGTCTCTATAAATTTTCTGTCTCTATTTTTGACATTTCATATAAATGGAATCACATAATGTGTGATCTTTTGTGACTGGTGTCTTCCACTTAGCATATTTCCAAAGCTCATACATGTTCTAACATGTACCAGAACTTTATTTCTCATTGCTGAATGATATTTCACTCTAAGGATGCTACATTTTATTTATCTCTTCATGAGTTGATAGACATTTGGGATTTTCTACATTTTAGCTATTATGAATAATATAACTATGCACATTTGTCTACAAGTTTTTGCATGGATATATGTTTTCATTTCTCTTGGGTATATACTTAGGAGTAGAATTGATGTGTTACAGGATGATTCAATGTTTAACTTTTTGGGGAACTCCCAAACTTTTTTCCAAAATGCCTGCACCATTTTAAAATCCCACCAGCATGGGGCACCTGGGTGGCTCAGTTGGTTGGGCGACTGCCTTCAGCTCAGGTCATGATCCTGGAGTCCCTGGATCGAGTCCCGCATCGGGCTCCCTGCTCGGCAGGGAGTCTGCTTCTCCCTCTGACCCTCCCCCCTCTCATGTACTCGCTCTCTCTCATTCTCTCTCTCTCAAATAAAAATAAATAAAATCTTTTAAAAATAAATAAATAAATAAATAAAAATCCCACCAGCATGGGACGCCTGGGTGGCTCAGTCGGTTAAGCAGCTGCCTTCGGCCTGGGTCATGATCCCAGGTCCTGGGATCGAGTCCCACATCGGGCTCCTTGCTCAGCAGGGAGGCTGCTTCTCCCTCTCTCTCCCTCTGCTTGTGCTCTCTCTGTCAAATAAATAAAATCTTTAAAAAATAAAATAAAATAAAATAAAATAAATAAAATAAAATAAAATAAAATCCCACCAGCAATGTATAAGGGTTCCAATGTCCTCGCATCTTTACCAACACTTGTTTTTTTCTGTCTTTTTGGTTGATAGCCATCTTGGTGTGTATGAAGTGACATCTCATCATAGTTTTTATGAGCATTTCTGTAATGATTAATGATATTAAGCATCTTTTCATGTGATTATTGGCTATTTGTGTATCTTCTTTGAAATAATGCCTGTTTAAATCCTTTGTCCATTTAAAAAACTGGGCTGTCTTTTTATTATTGCATTGTAAGAGTTCTTTATATATCATGTATACAAGCCCCTTATGAGATTTATTTTCAAATATTTTCTTCCATTGTGTGGGTTGCCTTTTTTACTTTCTTGATAGTCTAACTTGTGAATAACACTTTTGTTGTCATATTTATAAGATCATTGCCTAACCCAAGATCATAAAATTTACTCCTATGTTTGCTTCTAAGGGTTTATAGTTTTAGTTCTTACATTTAGGTCTATGATCTAAATGTAAATTTTGAATTAATTTGTGCATATACTGTGAAGTAGGATTCGCTCTTTTGCATATGAATATTCAGTTGTTTCAGCACCATTTGCTGCAAAGACTCTTCTTTCCTCACTTACTTGTCTTTGCAAACTTGTCAAAAATCAATTGATCATAAATGTAAAGGCTTATTTCTGGACTCTCAATTCTATTCTAATGATTTATATGTCTATCCTTATGCCAGTACCACACTGTTTTGCTTACTATAGGTTTGTAGTAAGATTTAAAATTGGGAATTGTGAGTATTCCAAATTCCTTCTTTTTCAAGATTGTTTTGGCCATTGTCGATCTCTTGCATTTCCATATAAATTTTAAGATCACCTTGCAATTTCTGAAAATATCATTATCATTATTGAAGCAATAGTGCCAATGGTGAACTTCTTTCTTGTGGATTTGACCATAATCAGTTCCATGAATTTTTTCAGAAATAGAAGTTGAGTATTCTGACTTGCCCTGCTATACAACATTTCCATAACTACCAGTGGTGAAGTCTCACTGCAAATGTGTGAGCTTAGGGCCAAGACTGAAATTTCTGGGAATGGGAACTGCCCTCAACCACTCCTATGGAATGCTGAGTGGCTTTTGGAACACTGAATGGCTAATGGAAATTACCTTTTGTAACAGACTTGATAATGTTTCTTAATGAATTCATTAACAAACTACAAGACAAAATTACAAGACAAAACAAGTACTTATATGCAAAAATTACACCGAGGTAAAGTCATTTCAATAACAACTAATATGTCACTCATAAGTAATGTCTCAGGCTGCTTTATATACTTCCCCTGATGCCAAAAGTTATAACAAGAATTGAGATGTTCATCTCCAGTCAAATTTGCACCAGATGTACCCCAGTTCAAGCTACAGTTCTAGTATTGTGTTTCAGACTTTAATGCAAAGACAAAGAAAATTTTCCTATTCCAAAATACATTTAAGGGGCACCTGAATGTCTCAGTGCATTAAGCATCCCACTCTTGGTTTCAGCTCAGGTCATGATCTCATGGGTCATGAGGTCGAGCCCAGCATCCTCCTGGGCTCTGCACCCTGCAGGGAGTCTATTTAAAGATTCTCTCCTTCTGCCCCTCTCCCGCACTCCCTCTCTCTCTTTCTCTATCTAAAATAAATAAATAAATCTAAAAAAATACATTTAACTGGGCAATGAGGAGCTTCTATCTAACCTTTAATTGGAAGTAATTAATTGCAGCAATGGAATGGCACACTAAAATGGCAAATATCAAACAAATTTAATAGAATTCTATAAAAGTCTACTAAGAGGTGAATATTCTCAATTAAAATTATTAACTTATATTGGGAGGTATGAACTTTCTTGGTGATGATTGTACAATATTGTGAATGTACTAAAAAACCAGTGAACATATACTTAAAATGGTTAAAATGGTGAATTTTATGTTATGTGAATTTTATCTCAATTAAGAAAATTATAAACTCATGGATTACTATCAATATATGGCAATACCTGTTGGTGTGAAAGACATTTTAGTATATGTGCTGCCGAAGCAAGCACGGTGTGAAAGACATTTTCAAATATGGAATACATATAATCTCATTGCAGGTCAGTATTAACAAATGAATACTTGGAAATGTATTTTGACGGTGGGGAAAACTTGGAACCCCAATTAAACAAGATGTTTTTTTTTAATTCTATTCTCATTAGTAGAACTGTCTTACAAAAAGTTGTATTCAATTATTAATAGTATATTTTCAATTTTATGAATAAAATTCTGTAAAAACTTATTTTCTTTTTTGGTATTTAAGGATTACATAATATCCTCAATTTTGCCTCTTGACCTGCAAAGCCTAAAATGTTTACTATGCGACCTTTATAGAAATTGTTTGTCGACCTTGCTCTGGGTAAATGGATTAATGATATTTGCTAGGAGTGAAGTTTTTATCTATGGAATGTTCTAAATTATATATCCCTGATTTAGGATTGCTTAGGCAAACATACCTAGAACCTATGGGTTTATAACTTCCTAGAAAAGGTCATGCAAGCTATACAACTCTGAGGTATAAAATGGAGATATAAAATGGAGATGTGTTACAACTTATACACTCCCCACTGTGTGAGGTGACCCTCAAACCTCATTTAGAGGCCTCACTTCTTCTAGACCACAGAGTACCTATGTGATCTGAGAAGGAGGGACCTACAAAGCCAGCAGGATGCCCTAAACCTCTCCCTACTTGACCTGTGCCTCTTGATTGCTTGTATCATTAAAATTATTAATAAAGCTTGATGCTAGGTAAAATCCCTGATATTTGTGAGTCAGATATGACAGTTCAATTCCATGTATGAACTGAAATATTATTCATATATTTTAAAAACCCAGGGACGCCTGGGTGGCTCAGTCGGTTAAGCGTCTGCCTTCGGCTCAAGTCATGATCTCAGGGTCCTAGGATCGAGTCCCGGATTGGGCTCCCTGCTCAGCAGGGAGCCTGCTTCTCCCTCTCCCTCTGCTGCTCCCCCTGCTTGTGCTCTCTCGTGCTCTCTTCTGTCAAATAAATAAATCTTTAAAAATAAATAAATAAATAAAACCCAAAGTAAGTTTTTAAAGAGTCACAACAAGCAATTTTGGCAAGGCAATTCCAAATATTATTTCATGTTTGGAGTAAAGAATGAGGACTTCTCTTAAAGTAGGTAAAAGTGCCATATTTTCTAAAAGAATTATTTAGTATACTTTGGTAAGGCGCATACGTTACCTTCTACTCAATAGTCTACATATTTCTTGAAGTCCCTTTAAGTTCAGCCCCTTCTGTATTTAAAGATATTTATAATTAAATGTGTCTTCATAGAAACAAACCAATATGTGCGAGTAATAAGGATGCTAAGACCAAATGTACTACACCATCTGTGCATAACAAAAATTAAATTTGATCATTTCAACCCTGTTCTACCTAAGAATTATCATCTGCTTTTCAGATTTTGAAAAATGATTATCCTTTAAAATTTTTTATGAAATGTATCTTTGCTTTTGAGGTATATTTTTCTTCCATTCTTTATGGTAAATTCTTAAATTTACACCAAGCAAAATCTTCCACCTCAAAACTATAGAGTTTTCAGAAAAAACAAAACAAACTTCTAAGCAATTTTTATTGATCTCCCTTGGAATACTTTGATCCTGATGAGATCTACTATTATTAATGCCTTTTATAACTTTGGTCCTGTGAAATACTGTCTGCATAAATTTATGTTTCTATGTTGGTTTTTAGACTCCTTATAACTGACTGACAAGAAAAAACTTGTGAAGATGAAAAATTTTCACACTATTTCATTTTATAAAATCACTGCATACCGGGCACATCATGGAAACAAGACATCCTCATGATGATGATGAAATTGAAAGATATTGAATCAAATGGGGACACCTGGGTGACTCAGTCGTTAAGCATCTGCCTTCGGCTCAGGTCATGATCCCAGGGTCCTGGGATCAAGCCCCGCATCAGGCTCCTTGCTCAGCAGGGAGCCTGCTTCTCCCTCTCCCACTCCCCCTGCTTGTGTTCCCTCTCTCCCTGTGTCTCTCTCTGTCAAATAAATAAATAAAATCTTAAAAAAAAAAAAAGATATTGAATCAAATGAAAATGTGTACAAAATTGGTCAGCAGGAGAAAGATAGAAAGCATTTAGTAAAAGAACTTTACTTGAGTGGCTACTGCCGTTATGAAACAAAAATATAGTTGTAAATACATTATGTATCTTTTTTTGTTTTTGTTTTTAAGGAAAAACATTAATTTGGGGGCTACGTTCAGAATAGCATCATCTACATGGGCATTCCCTCTTCCTACAATTTCAGAAAATCTTTGATAACTACTTGAGAAAATGCAGAAGATCTTGCAAACAGATGACATTACCAAAACCCAAGCTTTTAGAAAAGGAAAGAGGAAAAGAACAGAGACAATGGACTCAGAGAATGCAAATAGTGACATGGATAAAGGACAGGTTGGTGTTCTGTTACCTTAATATAATTTTATTATCTAGCTCCAGCATAATTCCATAATCCTTTTCCTAATTTTTTACTTAATACTTTCCCTTCTTCTATTGACTTATTGTTCCCTTTAATTCTTTGTTCAACCAAGGGAATAAAATTTCATGTTCTCTTTGTAACGTTGAACAAGTTGAGTTAGAAACATACTCAAAAGACATTTTACCTGCTTCTATTTGAGTATGGCCAATTATGCCATTGTTCAAACTTTCCCTCATATTCTGGGAAATGAAAGAGCAGCAAACTTGTCAGAAACTATTTTTCCTCTCAAAAAGTACTGAAGAAATTGAAATACCTCTTCTTTAAGATTTACTGTTTCTTTTCTTTTTTAACTTCAGTTTGTGGCCCATGTTCATCCTGGTTTGATCTGGGCTCCTTTCTTATTTTTATTGATTTATTCCTTTTTAATTTGAATTGCCCACTCCCATTGTCCTCTTATTTGGACAACCCAATAATGTGTTTATCCTGTTTTCATTTTACTTGTGTGTCTTTGTAATACATACATTTGTGTATGTCTTTGTAATACATGTAGTTTGCTATGTGCATGTATTCTTATTTTTTTAAATACATACTATACATTCTCATGGTTTAAAATATTTTTTAATCTTCCAGGGATGGTGTCTAGAGGCATTCAGGATGGTCCGGCATTTGACACACTATCATAGGGTATCATACAATACACCCTTAGCAAAACTAGGCTTTCCCAAAACCCTGGTAATGGAACTGTTTACCTTTATACCAAGAAGATTGGGAAACTGGCAAAATTTGCTTGTTGAGTGTTCTCAGTCCATCTTTAAGGAGTTTGTGCTGTGAGACTTAAAGTTCTTACTAGGATCTAGGGGTGCCTGGGTGGCTCAATTGGTTAAATGTCTGACTCTTGATTTTGGCTTAGGTCATGATCTCAGAATCCTGAGAGCAAGCCTGAGTCGGGCTCCTTCTTCAGTGAGGAGCCTGCTTGAGATTCCCTCTCCCTCCCCTTCTGCCCTCCCCCTACCCCAGCTTGCGCACATGCATGCTCTCTCTCTCAAGTAAATAAATAAATCTTTAAAGTTCTTATGAGGTTCTCTAAAATGAAAAAAACATGTCAGCAGGGCCCATGGTGGTTCCATGTGTGCTAAATGTGTGCATGACAGGATTAAGTGTACTTTATTGAGCAGAGAATGATTGTTAAAGTGTTGAAGACACAAGAACAGAGTCAGAAAGCTAAATAAAAAATAAAGCTTTTCTGAGTTAAAAAAAATCAAAAGGTATATATTTTAATATATATAAATATATATATTAATATGTAAATATATATATATTTTTTAAGGTAAACAGTGAAAATTCTCCCTCACATCCCTGTCTCCCATCCACCCTGTTCCCACCTCCCACCCACCCACCATAGGTAACCACATTTATTGCTTTCTTGTTCATCCTTATAGTGTTTCTTTGTTCAAATAAAGCAAATATTAAAATAGATATTTTTGTCCCCTCTCTTACACAAAAAAGTAACTTACCAGATATGCTGCTTTGTACTTTGCTTTTTGACTTAACATTTTTTTAAGATCTTTCCACTAGTATATAAAGAACTTTCTCTTTTTTACAGCTCCATATTATTCCACTGTGTCTATGTACCAGTCTTTATTTAGCCAGTCTCCTATGATGGATATGGCTTGTTTCCAACCTTTTCCTTCTTACAGATCACACTGCATTGTACAACCTTATAGATACATCATTTAGTAGTACATTGGTATCATGATATATACCTCAATCTGTTTCTGATTTTTCAATCAGCTCTGTTTTTAACATCTACTTATATTGCTATTATATGTCTGATCCATTGTATCTAACTACTGCATAGCACCAAATTTTACTTATCCTTTTCTCCAATGATTAACACCTAAATTTCCTATAGCATCTTGCTACTACAAACAATGAAAAAATAAATCTTCTCGTACCTGTCTTTTTAAGAAACAAATGAGGTTTTCTCTGGAATAAACACCTAGAAGGGTGATTTGTGGCTTATAAGTTATATGTTTGTTTCTAGTTCATTTGACTAGATATTATAAGACTGCTTTCCAGAATGTCTACATCAGTCCATATGCCCAAAAGCAGGGCATGAGGGGCTCCTATATTTGTATTTCCCTACCAACACTTAGCATTGATATTCATATTTCATTTTTTTGGCAATGATGGGAGAAAATGACATCTTATTTCAATTTAATGGTGCAGGTTTGGGAGACCCAGTGGTTCCTTGAGGAGTAAAATAGTCACATGATCTTGCAGGCCAGTGTTGTAATTTCTTTAGCAATTTGTTTTCTTTAAAAAGTTTATAGCTTTCCAAACTACTTATTTCTATTTGGTTCCATGGCAAGTAACTAAGCCAGAGATCTTAATTGGTCATAAATTAGCCTGGAAACTCTCCTCTTTTTTTTTTTTTAAGATTTTATTTATTTATTTGACAGAGAGAGACAGCTAGAGAGGGAACACAAGCAGGGGGAGTGTGAGAGGGAGAAGCAGGCTTCCCACTGAGCAGGGAGCCCGATGTGGGACTCGATCCCAGGACCCCGGGATCATAACCTGAGCCAAAGGCAGATGCTCAACGACTGAGCCACCCAGGCGCCCCCAAAACTCTCCTCTTTTATTATGGCATCTGCGCTCAGCCTCTTTTCTCTCCAACTTATGGCAGTTACCTAATGGCCACGTGAAACAATAAGCTTGAAGGTAACACACTGAAGTTGATGCTTACCATTGGGATGGATCTCAATGGATATCAAGAGAAGCTCTTGAGAAAGCCTTGAGATCACAGTCTTACCTCCTGCTATTTAGATGTAAAGGTAAATTGCTTTTCCACTGATTACCAGTAAATTTAGATTACAGGCTGCAATCTAAATGTAGGTGGAAGGAGAAAACCTTCCATCTCTGCAAACTGGCTGTCACTGACAAGAAATCACTGGTACACACCGTCCTTCTTTTTTCCAGACTCAGTAAGCACATGATCTGACTTCCAAGGTATTCCAGGTGACAGTTTTACCAAATATGTCACCAAGGTCGAACAAGAGTCAGCAGCTTTTCAATGTTATATCTTTGCTTTTTTGGCCCACCACCTGATCTCTAAGTAATTCAAACATATGTCAGGTTTTGGATATCTTGCTTCTGGATACCAAAATCCACATTAGTTATGATGTGTGTTTCAAAGGCTATAACAAAGACCCAAATACGTTTACTTCCCTTTCACATAACAGCAAGGGCAGTTGGGGTTTACTATGGCAGCTCCACAATGTTGAGGATCACTCTTATCTCGCTGGTCTACCTTACTCAACATGCAGCTTCTATCTCTGGGTCTAAAGTGACTACTCAAGGGGCACCTGGTGGCTCAGTTGATTAAGCATCTGCCTTCAGCTCAGGTCATGATCACAGGGTCCTGGGATCGAGTTCCACATCAGGCTCCCTCCTCAGTGGGGAGTCTGCTTCTCCCTCTCCCTCTACTCTTTCCCCTTGCTCATGCTCTCTCTCTCTCTCTCAAATAAATAAATAAAATATTTTTTTTAAAGTTCCTTTACATTCAAAGTAATTATTTGTAGATATGTATTTGTTGACATTTTGTTATTTGTTTTGTGGTTGTTTCTATAGGTTTTCTCTGATCCTTTCTTCTGTTGCCCTCTTTCATGGTTTGTTGGCCTGATACACTTGGATTCCTTTCTCTTTATTCTTTGCATATCTTCCTGGTTTTTGACTTGTGGTTACCATTAGGTTTGCATATAACACCTTCTGCATGGAACAGTCTATATTAGGTTGATGATTGCTTAATTTTGAAACCATGCTTTACACTTCTCCCCTCATTTTAGGTATATGGTGTCATATTCTACATCCTTTCATTTTATGAATACCCTTGACTGGTTTATACAAAAATACTTCTTATACTCCTTTTGTATTTTTTACTTTTCGTACTCTCATTTATGGTCTTTCCTTTCCATTCACAGTCCTCTTTAATATTTCTTGTAGAGCTGCTTTAGTGGTCACAAATTCCTTTTTTTTTTTTTTTCTGAGAAACTCTTTACCTCTCCTTCTATTCTGAATGATAGCCTTGCTGGATAGAGTAGTCTTGGCTGCAGATTTTTCCCTTTCAGCACTTTGAATATATCATGCCGCTTCCCTTCTGGCCTGCAAAGTTTCTGCTGAAAAATCCACTAACAATGTTATGGAGTTTCCCTTGTATGTAACTGTCTTCTATTCTCTTGCTGCTTTGAAATATTTTTCTTTATCATTACTTTTTCTCATTTTAATTACTACTTGTCTTGGTGTGGACTTCCTTGGGTTGAATTGGGTGGCGGGGGGGGGGGGGGGGGTGGATCTCTGTGCCTCCTGGACATGGATATCTGTTTCCTTCCCCAGATTAGGGAAGTTTTCAGCTATTATTTCTTCTTATAAATTTTCTGCCCCCTTTTCTCTCTCTTCTTCTTCTGAGATCCCTATAATGAAAATGTTATTATGCTTGATGGAGTCACTGATTTCCCTAAGATTATTCTCAATTTGCATAATTTTCTTTCCTCTCCTTAGCTCAGCTTGGTTACTTTCCATTACTCTGTCTTCCAGATCATTAATTAATTCCTCTGCTTCACCTAGTCTGCTATTTATTCCATCAAGTGTATTTTTTTAAAGATTTTTTTATTTATTTGAGAGAGAGAGAGCACACGAGCAGGGGGAGGGCAGAAGGAGAGGGAAAAGCAAACTCCCCACTGAACAGGAAGCCGGACATGGGGCTTGATCCCAGGACCCTGGCATTATGAACTGAGCCGAAGGCAGACACTTAACTAACTGAGCCACCCAGGTGCCCCAACCATCAAGTGTATTTTAAATTTCATTTATTGTGTTCTTGATCTCGGATTGGTTCTTTTTTTATGTCTGTGTTAAAGGTCTCACTGATGTCCTCCACTCTTTTCTCAAGTCCAGTGAGTATCTTTATGATCATTACTTTAAAATATCTATCAGGCATATTACTTATATCTGTTTTGCTTAGGTCTCTTGCTATGATTTGGTCTGTTCTTTCATTTGGGACATATTCCTCTCTGTCTCTTCATTTTGTCTAACTCTCTGTGTCTGTTTCTCTGTGTTAGGAAAGTCAGCTACTTCTCTTGCTGTTAACAATAACAGCCTTATGAAGAAGAGGTCTTGTAGTGCTCTGCTGTGCAGTGTCCCCTGTTCCCCAGGGCCTAGCACTTCAGGGAGTATCTCTTATATGTGTTGCTTATGCTCTGCTAGTGAGTCTTGGCCTCTTCTTCCTTCAACCCCGTTGTCTGCAGAGGCTCTCTTTGCCAGCAGGGGTGGGGCCCAATGCCATCTTCTACAAGGTTCTGGCATTGTGTAGACTCACTGTCTACACACTAAACTATTTCTATTTCACCAGTTTCCTCAGCACTTACCTGTCTCCTGACCAGGACACAGGGACTATTTGGATTCTCTAGCTGCTTTTCAAGAACTCTGGAGAGTCTGGCTGCTTTCTCTTATCCAGCTATCTAGATATTAATTTTGGCCATTTCTGATTTATGATCCAGAGAGGCACCATATTGCCCTGATGTTAATGCTGGACATGGGACCTCTTTAAGGAGTTGGGTTTTTTGTTTTTTAAAGAATTTATTTATTTGTCAGAGAGAGAGAGCAGGCACAAGCAGGGAAAGTGGCAGGCAGAGGGAGAAACAGGCTCCCTGCTGAGCAAGGAGCCCAATACAGGACTCAATCCCAGGACCCTGGGATCATGACCTGAGCCGAAGGCAGATGCTTAACTGACTAAGCCACCCAGGTATCCCTCTTTAGGGAGTTTTTAATGCACTGAGAAGCAAGGAGCCAACCCTGTTGTTCTAGAATTGTTCTTCATTTATCTGGATGTTTCTATCATATACCCTTGCCCCTGCCCATCTACCTTCCCCCCAAACAGTGGGGTCAGGAAGAGCAAAAACACTTAAATCTGATTTCCTGCCATCCCAACTCCTTATTTTCCAGGCTTCTCCTGGCACCAGAATGTCTCTTCCCTTCCTGTGCAACAGAAACTTTCTTTATGTCATAACATTATCTCTTCTACCCTAAAGTTTATTTTTAAAAAACTTTATACTCCAGGGCTGCCTGCAAGGTTCAGTAGGTTAAGTGTATAACTTTGGCTTGGGTCATGATCTCGGGGTCCTGGAATCAAGCCCTGGATTGGACTCCCTGCTCAACAGGGAGTGTGCTTCTCCCTCTCCCTCTGCCCCTCCCCCCTAATTGTGCTCTCTCTCTCTCTCTCAAATGGATAAATAAAATCTTTAAAAAAAATAAATAAAATAAAAATTAAAAATAAAAAACTTTATACTCCAGCCTTTGGATCTTATAAATTCCATTCTATGCTCTGATTTTACATATATATGTATATATACATATATATATGTATACACACACACACACACACACAAGCTTAGTAATTTGAGTAAATCCTTTTCTGTCTCAACACAGCCTGGGTTTTGCAACTCAAATGCATGTTTTCAGACTATTGTCTTGCTATTGACCTTAAAAATTATTTCTAAAACTAAAAGGAAAGCATG